>NW_027397078.1:33169605-33263142 GCF_003265705.2 Callorhinus ursinus
GTATTCCCCTAGCGCTGGAGTTCTCCCGTTCTCCTTGATCGGTAAACCTGGTCTTGGCTTGCTGGCTGTTCGTGCCGATCGTCTGGGGGAGGGGCCTGTTGCCATGGTTCCCAAATGTCTTTGCCGGAGGCTGAATTGCCCCGCCCTTGTCGGTCCGGGCTAAGCAAGCTGCTCGGGTTCGCTCTCAGGAGCTTTTGTTCCCTGCAAGCTCTCGGTCCAGCTTTGGAGGACCAGGGTGAAAATGGTGGCCTCCCAATCTCCGCACCGGAGGAGCCGAGAACTCAGGGCCCCGCTCCTCAGTGCGCCCCCAGAGAAAAGCAGTCAATCACGCCCGTGTCCCCGGTCTCCGGCCGCACTCCGTGCTCACCCGGCCTGTGACCGAGCGTTTCTGTCTCTGGCACCGGCCCCGTGTGGAGTCTCCAAACCCAGCAGATCCCTGCGGTGCGCTCTCGCGCCGCTCCTCCCGGGGGAGGGAGGGGAGTCTCCCCGGCTCTGCCGCTTGTTGGGTCCCTGCTGGAGGAGCAGTGGCCCGACTGGGCCGCGGATCACAGTTTATGGCCACCCCGAGCTAAGAGCCCGCGCCTCGGCTCCGTCTCTGCAGCCGGCTTCCCCGCTCCGATCCCTTGGGAGCTCTGCCGCACTCAGGCACCCCCGGTCTTTCTGTGACCCCGAGGGTCCTGAGACCACACTGTCCCGCGAGGTTTCCACCCCCCGCTTAGCCACTGGAGCGACGTCCCTCAGCGGAGCTGACTTCTAAAAGGTCCGATTTTGTGCTCCGCGGCTCTATCACTTGCCAGAAGCGGCCGACGGAGGCCCCCTCCCCCGCCGTCTATCCTCCCGAATATCGCCTCAGATTCACTTCTCCGCACGTCCTACCTTCCAGAAAGTGGTCGCTTTTCTGTTCAGAGAGTTGTTGCTACTCTCTTCTTCGATCTCCTGTTGAGTTCGTAGGTGTTCAGAATGGTTTGATCCCTATCCAGCTGAATTCCTGAGAGCAGATAAAATCCAGGTCTCCTACTCCTCCGCCATCTTGCTCTGCCCCCAATGCTGTCCCATTTTGAGTTGCCATCAGGAATGTATGAGAGCTCATGTTGCTCTACATTCTCACCAGCACCTACTATTATCAGGTTATTGGATAAGCAATTCTGATTGCTGTGTAGTCATATCTTATTGCAGTTTTCATTTACATTTCCCTAGTGACTAATGATGTTGAACATACTTCCACGTGTTTATTTGCCATCGTCAGATAGCTACTTTATGTATTCCATCCAGGGTTTTTAGATGTAATTAGTGGGAGGATAGGGTGAAGTGTGTTTACTCCAACTTAGCAAGATCCAGAAGTCCTCAATACCTATTTTTCCCCAATTTTTAATTGAAGTATAGTTGACATATAATATTAAATCAGTTTCAGGTGTAGAACATAGTGATTCCACATTACGTACATTACAAAAGCTCACTACAATTAGTGTATTACAATATTATTGACTATATTCCCTATGCTGTACTTTTCAGCCCCATGACTTATTTATTTTATAACTGGGCGTTCGTACCTCTTAATCTCCTTCCCCCATTTCGTCCATCTTCCCACCCCCTCCCCTTTGGCAACTACCAGTTTATTCTCTGTATTTATGAGCCTATTCCTCTTTTTTGTTGTTGTGTGGTTTGTTTGTTCATTTGTTTTGTTTTTTGAATTCCACATGTAAGTGAAATCATATGGTATGAAAAGATGCTCAACATCACTCATCATCAGGGAAATGCAAATCAAAATCACGATGAGATATCACCTCACACCTGTCAGAATGGCTAGTACCAAAAAGGTAAGAGATAACAAGTTTGTTGGCAAAGATGTGGAGAAAAGGGAACCTTTGTGCACTGTTTCTGGGAATGTAAGTTGGTGCGGCCACTGTGGAAAACCGTACGGAGGTTCCTCAAAAAACTAAAACTAGTAATACCATACGATCCAGCCATTCCACTGTTGGGCAGTTACCCAAAGGAAACAGAAACAGTAATTTGGAAAGGCATATGCACCCCTATGTTTATGGCAGCATTATTTACACTAGCGAAGATATGGAAGCAACCTGAGCGTCCATCGATGGACGAATGGATAAAGAAGATGTGGTACACATATACAATGGACTATTACTCGGTCACAAAAAGAATAAAATCTTGCCATTTGTGATAACATGGATGGACCTGAGGTATTATGCTAAGTGAGATAAGCCCAACAGAGGAAGACTCCATACCTTGAATTGAATTTTAGTATTTTCCTCAGAGAATATGCTTTCTGTTGGCCTCATAGGTAGCACAGCAAATAAATGGAGCATTAAGAGATCATGAGGACTCCAGAGGATATGAATGCATCTCAGTGACACTCAAGGACACCTCTTCTCCTTTGAACATACCTCCCGATTTGTTGAGAGCCTGCTGTTCTGTATGATAAGCTCCTACAGAATTCAAGTGTGCAGAAGAACTGGTGTGAATTAATTGAAAATACATCCATACCTGTTTTCTGTCAACCCCTTTGCTTCCCGAGGAGACAAATTCACCCATGCCCCCTGGGCCATGGTATTTTAAACTACTATCATAGAAGGTACCTGAATCTACTTGGGTGCTTTCTCCCTTTTCCACAGTTTTACTGGAATGACCTCAAATTTCATTTGACCCGGTATTTCCCAAAGTAGAGAGACAGGCTTTCCCCCTGACGCACACATACTTCTCAGGCTGCCTTAACAACAGAATCGGTAGGCATGAGTCATGGTGATCAGCTATATGACAACACATTTGTCATACTGGAGCTGGTCTCAAAACATACTATTTCTGATATAGCCAGAGCTGAAGTCTTAAGATGCCCAAGTATGGCCATCCATCTTCACTTATTAGGCAGGATTACTTGCACGCATACATAATCCTCTAGGAGGATGTCAGGCATTTTAAATGGCTTCATTAACTCATCCAGGTCATTAGAATAGCACTCCTCAAAGTGTGGCCTGCAGAATGCCAGCCTCAGCATCACCAGGGAGCTTGTTAGAAATCCCAGTGCTCAGGCAACCCCTTCTAAATCAGACCTCTGGGGGTGGGCACAGGAATCTGTATCTTAATAAGCTTTCCAAAGGATTTGGATGCATTCAAAAGTTTAAGAACCACCAATTAGCAGTTTACACTTATCACAAAGCTGAATTTAAAACTTGGGAAGAGGAAATGAGAAGCCTCTCCTAATATTTTCAGATTTGTACTGAGTGTTGATTTATTACTCTTTTAAGACCAGACTTCCCTAAACCTAAACAAGGAAGAACTTAAATGGCTCCAGTAATAGCAGTGAATAAGACTGCCAGCTTCCAGGAGAGTGTGTGGCCCTCTTTTTATGACCATAGGTGGTAAAATATCATTATTAAGTATAGATGAGTGGTGCCTGGGTGGCTCAGTCGGTTAAGCATCTGCCTTTGGCTCAGGTCATGAGACCAGGGTCCTGGGATCGAGCCCCACGTCGGGCTCCCTGCTCAGCTCAGTGGGGAACCTGCTTCTCCCTTTCCTCCCCGCTTTTATGCTCTCTCTCTCTCTCTCCCTCTCTCTCTCTCAGATAAATAAATAAAAGCTTTTTTAAAAAAAGAAGTGTAGGTAAAAAATACAGCCCTATTTTTTAACTACTTCAGAGGAAATGCACTCAATAAAGTAATTTTTAAATAAAGACAGTTTTTTATATTCCTTACAATTAACGTTTTCAGAAAAAATAATATTCATGTATGGTGATTAACATAACAATTAAAAATTATTTTAAAAAAGAAAATAATATTCAGAAACATGAGGACAAAACAGGCAAAGCTATTTGTGGTATATTTCCCCCAGGAAAGATAGTATTTTCTGAGCATAATACTAGGGCAAAACGAGCACGTTTTATAGTAATTCCAACTATACTCTTGGTCTTGAGCCTAGTTAAAGGAATTCTGAGAGCTGAAATCAAGTAGAGGCAAACTGGCAAAGAAAACAGAAGCAGTCTTCTAAATTGGTCTCCAATTGGTCAGATGGCATTAATAAATATTTATTGGATACTTATTATGTACAGAGTGTGTGCTTTGTGCTGAAGCTGGCCATCATTATGCCAATTTGCCAGTATAATAAACTAGCCTTCTAAAATGTCCACCAAAACCACTGTAGGTAATAGAAGGTGATGAAGTTTGATTTTGTCCCCCCGTACTCTCCTTCCACTTCTCCACAGTCTCCCCATCCCCTTATATCAAGGTGTGGTTTTTTCCACCGAAAGCTGATACTACTGATTTCACATCAGGGGCACAGGATTTTCGTTGTTTCTTTGTTTCATCCAGCCACGAAGATCCTCTGATTCACCCTTGCTGCTCCCAGTTGTTACCAAGAACATGCATTTTGCAAGCTAATGAACCAAAATCTAAGGTACAGAGTGTGGACGTGGAACTGAGCTAAAGGAGCTTGTTATACAAAAGGATTTATTTTTGGAGAATTGTGTGTCCCTGCTGTTCAAACTTTAAGCAAAAGATACATATCATATAATACTTTCAACCGTTTTTCCAGTGAATTTGTAAAAAAAAGAAAAAAATTCACTAGGAGTGAATTAGTCATCACACCTTATCTGTTGACCTTGGGACTAGAGCCCAGGTGCATCCCCAGTTTTCATCCCCACACTGCCCCCCAGACTTGGGTTGCAGCTGACTGAAGAAGAGATAATGTTGGCTATTTAAGCGAACGGCAGAGAGACTTGGCACGTTGCACGTGCAGACCTAGCAGGATTCCTAGCTGGCCACCCATCCTCCTCCAGCTTGAATCCCAGGCAGATGAGTAGCCTGAGAAGAAGCAGATGATTGTTTGAAAGGTGAGGGTGCTGGGCACTGCCTCCATCCAGGAACACATTGGAAGACAAAAACAGGACAAAGGAATGCTTGGGTGAGCCTGGACGCCTAGATGCCTGGGAATCCCCTGACTTTTCCTCTGCGTTCCCACTAGTTGCTATTATTTCCTTATGTTTGGAAAGAAATTGTGGCATTATAGGATTTTTCAAAAAGAGGAAGGGAAAAATCACTTTGGATAAGCAAATGGGTTTTTTCTTTGTTGGTGAGAGGGTTTTGTTCATTTTCCTTTGTTAACAACCCAGGTATCTGTCCCAGCTTCTGCTCCAGCGGTATTCAACGTAGTCACGGATCAGCGGTGGGTCCTGTTGCCCAAGGATTTGGAAAATCTGTTGGCAGACATTAATTCACAGTGAGAGAGGACCCAACTCTGCGTGACTTAGACCAGAGTTTCCTAACACTATGAGTTTGAAGACCTCCCTATACCATCAGAAAAATCTCCAAATCATCATATAATTTTACCTACGTTTTTAGTGTTAATTGGTTAAGAAAATATTTTATACAAGGGCAAAATGACTACAGTTTCAAAAACAATTTTAAATGATTTTGTATTTTATAAATCACAACACCTGCAGACATTTAAAAATAGCAATCCGTATATAGGAAGCCCAAGGCCCATATATAGGAAGACCTATTTTTATTCATTAGATAGCCTATACTCGGTGAGTAGAGGGATTAAAGGGTCCTTTTGCAAAGGACTTAGAATTCCTGAGTGCCCACAATACACAGATTTGAAACCAGTGACTTAGACAATGAATGCTATTAAATAAACAAATGAATGAATACATACAAAATGAATAGTTGGGTGGAAAAAAAACAAAACCTACACTTATTAGTAAAAGAGAAGAAAGTAGACATCTTTGCTGAGTCTGGAAGTATGATTACTTTGATTGGTAAATGGGAAATTATTTTATGATAATTCTTGTTACTGCTATGAATATCTGTGATGAATTTAGGGGCACTCATTACTTTGGGGTCAACCATCTGTGTTAGCAGAGCAATCAGATGAAATAAGTCTTCTTTAGAAGTACGTTTTAACTATTAAAATGGTGTTTTTAAAGATGGCTTTTCTCTTCAGGGATTCCGGACTGCAGACCAGGCAAACGTTTGTGGCTTTGAGATGTAACATTGCCAGGATGGACAGGCATGTCCTGAGTGCCCTGAGCGAGGACAGAAGGTAACTTGCTGCCTCCTACCTTACCCTACCCAACACCTCTGGTGTTGATGGGGTGACAACCACCCATAAGGTGAGGGAAACACCCGTTTAAGGAGGGATGTCGACTCCCCGCAGAGCTGGACTACAGCTAACAGCAGGCTCCTGACTGCTACTTTTCTAACTCCCCGTTCAACTCTGAATCACGAATCCTCAGCTAGGATCTCCGGGGATGATGTTGGGGCTTTAAGTGCCATTAAATGGAATTTTGAGCAAAGGAGAAAGCATCATCTGAATCTGATTTTGGTTCAGCCCCTCTCTTCTCCTGTAGCCCCTCCCCAAAGTCACTGTGCCTGTCTTCCCCCCCCCCCGACCCCTTCAGTGAGTTTGTGCCTAAAACTCCAATGCAGAGCTTTCTAGGCAACTGGATAAGAAGCCATGGCTTAGACCCAAGTGCACAGGGAGAGTTTATCCCTCGCTTAATTCCAAACCCCACTTTCAAATTTTTACCACCCTTACGGAAACTGTATTAGGAATATGGGGCCAGGGTTTAGAACATCCAAGTGTGTGTGAGATAGAAAAGGAAGAAAGGACGCCAGAGCCCAAGGCCAGATTCTGCTCCACGGGAGCAGGGAAACAGAGAAATACACCTATGTATTTGACCCTCTAACCACACAGGGTGAAATACACACTTGGAATACTAGAATCTGAAACGCTCAAATAGCAACACCTGCTTTGGGGAAGTCCCTGGAAACTAGGTGGGAGGAAGGCAGAGATTTTCTCTTTTGTCTATGGTAACTTCTCATTCTAGAAGGCCATTTTCCACTTACAAATTCTACTTTGGAGGACATATATCTTTGGAAATCTTCACACAATGAAATTTTTTGGCAGATGAAATTCTGCTCACGACCTTGTTGGTACAAGAAGCTGCATGGAAGCTGTCTTTGACTTCCTGAAGCAGAATAGTAATCAGGCTCATGCTGGCATTTGATGAGTTAAGTGAACTGGAATATGAAGTCTGACAAATTTGTTAATGGAATTTTCTTTAACCAAGAGGATCAACAAAATCCATAGGAAGTAAATCTTTGCTTCATCTCCTACTGCTGTTATTGACAGAATTATGGAGACTTTTTTTTTTTTTGCAGGAAGTCATTGAATTGCCTGATTTTATAAAAAGTGGATAAAAACAGGACCTAATGCTAAGGGAGGTAAAAATGTTCTAGAACAGTGCTGCCCAGTGATCTGCAATGTCCTATATGGTAGCCAGCAGCCACATATGGCTACTGAGCATTTGAAACATGGCAGTATGGACTGAGGAATTGAATGTTTAATCTTATTTAATTTTAAATAATTTGATTTCAAATACCATGCATGTCTAGGTACTACCCTATTGGAAAGCGTAGTAGTAGAACTCATGGGTGCTATATTTTTATTAAATATATCATAGGCATAAAAGAGTATACGGTTTAACTAATCAAATAATCCACGTACCCTCTAACCCTTCTCAAGAAAGAGAGTATTACCCAAGCCTCTGAAGTCCCCCAGCTGCCCCTGCCTGAATCCTTCTGTACCCCGCTCTACCCCCCAAGGTAACTACTATCCTGAATTCTGTGTTCATCATTCCTTGACTTTGTTGGATGTTTTTACCAGAATTTTTATGCATTTCTAGACAGAATTTTATTTTACTTCACATGTTTTGGGACATTTTATGAACAGAATTACACTGCATGCACTCTTTGGTGACTTGCTTTTTTACTCAATATTATGTTTAACAGTTACCCACTGTTGATGCATATAACTGTATTTCATTTTCACTGCTCTTCTTAATATGCTAACACATTTTATTTAAATGGAAGCACAGATTAGGCATTCTTTTGTGTCCTGCTCTAGTTTATTAATATATTATAGTTTTTTCATCCATCCTCCAGTCAGTGGTATTTGTGGTGTTTCTATTCTCTTGCCATCACAAACATTCTACTTAGAATATTTTTCACATGTTTCTAGGATCAAATAAGAAAGAGTCTAGGGTACAGGCCCGGGAGCCAAACTGTTGGGTGATAAGAATACACATATTTTTCTTTACAAGGTGATGCCACATTCTTTTCCAAAGTGGTAGAACCAATTTAGATACCTCCTAATTGCTCAAGAAGTGTTTGGTTCTCCACATTTTGGCAATAATCATCTTTTGTCAGACATTTTAATTTTTGTTCATCTGGTAGGCATAAAATGCCATCTCATTGTATCCTTAATCAGCAGCCCCAGATTATTAATGGGATTAGGGATATTTTCATTCATATATCTTTTCTTTTGAAATGCCTGCATCTTTTTTTTTTATTGACTTGTGGGGTTTTCTTAATATTCTGGATATTAATCCTTTGCCAGTCATATGTACTGCAAATATCCTCTCCCTATTTGTGGCTTGTCTTTTACCTTTTATGGTTTATTTATTGCATAGGCATTCTTAATTATAATGCATTTAAATTTAGCTTTGCTTGGGTATTTGTCATCTTTCTAAAGAAATCCTCCCCACCCAGAAGTTGTAATGCTTTTCCCCTATATTTTCTTCTTTAAATTTTAGTTTTCTGTTTGCCTTTGAGTCTTGTATCCACCTGTAATTGACTTTGTTTATGATAGAAAATGGAGATACAAGTTCATTTCTTTCCATATGGATAACTATTGATTCCAGTGTTAGTTATTGAAGAGATGGGTTATTTATTCACTGATCTCTCATGCCAGCTCTTGTTTATGTAGGCCAATTCTAGGCTCTCTCTTTTCATGTATCTATCATCTCTTTTCATTTTTTCATGTATCTTTTCATCTCTTTCATGTATACGTGGGCACAATTCCAGCCCTTCCCTTTTGTGCCATTAGTCTGTTTGTCTAACCCCGAGATAATACCACTATCTCTTAAGTACTGTAATGTTGAAAGAAAGGAGCCAGACACACAAAAAATAACTAATCTGTGCTTCTATTTACATAAAACACAAAACAGCATGAGGCATGCAGAAGAGCAGGAGATGAAGCCGAAGGGGTACTAGGTGGGACAGATCATGGAGTGAGATGGAAGCCATTGGAAGGTTTTCGGCCGAGGAATGCCATGACCCACTTTATGCCATCAAAGGATCACCCTAGAACTTAATTGAGAATAGGCTTTTATGAGGCAACAGCGGAAGTAGGGAGACCAGTTATAAAGCCAGTGCAACAATCCGGGTGAGAGAGGATGGCAGATGGGACTGGAGGGGTGGCAGCAGAGGTAATGACATGTGGTCAGATTGCAGGTATATTATGAAGATCAGGCTGATCGTATTTGCTGGTGAATCGTTGTGAGGTGCAAGAGAAGGGAGGCATCAAAAGAAGAGAAGAGGTATCAGAGTGACACATTGAGGGTTTTAACCTAGGAACTGTAAGGATGGATGATGTAGTATACAGTACAGATGTAATGTATATAAACCTATATGACACATATGTAAGGTACCTATACATACCTAGTGTGTAGTATGAGTTGGCAACATGGTATGTATATGTCTTTAATAAATAGTCCCTCTCTCTCCTTCATGGGACATATATATCAAGTTCAGATTTTAATATCCTGTATTTCCTTAAAGTTAGAGATACCCTCATGTTCAAGTGGTGACCCTGGGTGATGCTTGCCTGATAATACACTGGAGATGAAAGGGTGATGTCTATAAGGCTTGATTCTTAGATAACTGATAGGCATGAACAGTGATGCCCCTTTGGGAAGTGATCAGAGTAAACAAGAGTAGCTGTAACGATGTGGCTTTTAGGAGCACAATTTTTTTTTAAGACCAAGTGCTATTTTAGCATGAGCCTAGGGGTGAATATTTACCGTAGAGAGCTTTGAGATTTCTACGTTATCTGGGTATAAATAGAACCTTTGAGCCCCTTGGAAGAAAGCTTAGGTATTTACCAAGATGACTGTTATTTTCTGCTGCTGATGACCAGTGAAATACTTTCCAAATGTTGTTTTAATTCCATCAACCCCTCTAGATGGATGGCTTGATATGACCTTATTGATCATGTGACTTTCAGAGACGACAGACCCCATCACCAACATGACACTGTTTCCCCACACATCTCAGTCTCCAGAGCTAGTACCAGGCACTTGTTTTTCAGATTAACATTCTCAACACCAAATTATTCTGTGTTGTTGCTACAGAAATTATACTTTGTCCATTCTTGGGTTTATAACAGATGTTTAATCAAAAGATTTGTCCAAGAACGTCACCCCTCTGTGCCACTCTACCTTCTTACCTAACTTCAGTCATATCCCTGAGGACTCACACAGTTATGCCCTAATTCTGCTATCCGTCCAGGTGGATTCATTCCTAGTGCAAGGTCAGTAACATTAAGTGTTCTTAACTTGGTGTTCTTTTAAGATAAACAAGAAAATACAGGGCGCCTGGGTGGCTCAGTGGGTTAAGCATCCAACTCTTGATTTCCGCTCAGGTCATGATCTCGGGGTCATGAGATTGAGCCCTGCATCCTCTCTGCGCTGGGCATGGGCATGGAGCCTGCTTAAGATTCTCTCTCTCCCTCTGCTCCTCCCTCCCCCTTTCCTTTTCCTTCTCTAAAAAAAAAGAGAGAAAGAAAAGACCAAAAAGAAAATACAAGGCACTAACCAACAGCAAACATTATTAACTGGGTTAAAGTATAACCCTTCCTTTCAGGTAATGCAAAGTACGTAAGAGATACTTTAATGTGATTTGAAGATCCTTTTCCATCTGGTTCATTAGTCGAGTATGGCAGCTATTTTTATATTGTCACGACTCCAGCTTTTGAAATTTGTAAAACTAGTGTAAAGATAGACCAAGGTCCAAAATAAAAGGTCTTTTCTGTCACCCACACTTTTTTAATGCGGTGATACAGTATGGAGTTCTTACCCATAAAAAGGCAATTGTGCCAGACAGCAGGAAGTATCAAGAGATAATGAATGGCCCCCACCATTAAGGAGTTTATTATCATGGGGAGACAGAGTTAGAAGCCAATCATTTCAGAGCCAGCGAAAGCCAGTGATGACCTCCAGGGGACAGTTGAGTAGTGAGAAAGTGGTGAATGTCATAGCCAGATAATACAAGTCAACTTTTATCACACAGTCCTAAGTATGTTACACGTAGCATCTCATTTAATCTTTGCCACCACCCTATGAAGTAGAATATTTTTATCACCATCCTGCAGACAATGAAATTGAGGTATAGTCACATTAAGGGACTGCTTTGAGTCACACACGTAGCAAGTGGTACAGCCAGGATCTGGAAGAATCCAGGCAGTCCAGCTCCAGAATCCGTGTCACAACCTCTGTGTTGTTCTGCCATTCTGATGTCTAGCTGGGAAAATCAGCTCTACTATTTACTGTAGTTAACAAAGGGCGGGTGAGAAGAAAGAGCTTTTTATTTTGTGTCCTGGTGTGTCTGTGCACCACTTTACAAATTTGGAAAGCAGGAGTCATGATAAGATAAAAATAGCTGCTTCTTCACCAAGCAGGGAACAGTAAAAGGATCTTTAAATCACATTCAGATACCTCTTTCATGCTCCACGTTGGAAGAGGGTTGCCCTTCCGTCTAGCAAATATGGATTGCATGCTTCAGAGTTAAAATGTGTTTTCTTAGAAAGAATACCAAATCAAGAACACTTAGGATTACTGTCTCTATGGTGGCAAATAACTGGAGGATGGTGGAATTCGGACTTTAGTGGTATATAGTTAGCTGCTCTGCGACTTAGTTTGTTCCCCTATAAAAGGGGACTAATAATAATATCTCCCTTAGAGGGTATGTGTGAGGATAAAATTACCTGTTAGAGTAAAATGCTGAGGGGCACCTGGGTGGCTCAGTTGGTTAAGCAACCGCCTTCGGCTTGGGTTGTGATCCCAGGGTCCTGGGATCGAACCCCATGTCGGGCTCCCTGCTCTGTTGGGAGCCTGCTTCTCCCTCTGCCTGCCGCTCCCCCTGCTTGTGCTCTCTCTCTCTCTCTCTCTCTCTCTCTGTGTCCAATAAATAAAATCTTTAAAAAAAATGCTGAACTTGATGCCTGGCACATAAAAAAAGACTGCATGAGAATGATGATAGTGCTGATGGTGGTGGTGGCGGTGGCAATAGAGATGATCATAAAAGCCCTCTCTGCTGTTGGCATGCTCAATTTTAGAACTTCAGATTTTAAGATGCTAGGCTGAGATGTTCTATGTTTTATACTTATGAATATCATCTTTATATTTAGAAACATCCATTCATCAGTGAGCTCTACTATGATCCCTTACTGGCTTTTACGTGCTTCATCTTTGCCATCTCTCTGAGAAATGATAAGAACATTTGAAAGAAAACTTTTACCAGTTGCCCTATAACCAGAGTTGATATGCACAAAATTTGGTGAGATTTTTGCTTAGATGAAAGTTCCTCTACGTCTTACTCTCTGCCCCCACCCTACACCCCCCACCCCACATTGCTCAAGCGTTAGAATTTGCAGAATGTAATTCTGAACATTCTTATGAATGGATTAGAACGTTCCCAAAGACGAAAGAAAGTGCAATGATGTTGCCTGTAAATAGAATATCTCACCTAATTCATTATACGTACCATACGTACATCTACTTTCAACACAGAGCCCACTGTAGCCAGGCACACTGAATTTCAGGAAATCATTCCTTGGACAGTCTTTATCTAAATTAATGTATAATTGCGTTCACTGAGCATATGCATTCTTTGTGATCACTGATAGGACCTCAAGAAAGTCTTCTTCGAATTCTGGAATTCCTTCCATTCACTATCACAGGAAGTTTACTTTCAGATTTTAGAATGCCAATTGGGAGTTAAAGCACATTTTTAAAAAATCTGGAATGTGTAATTAAACCAAATGGTTAGTCCTGCTTGCTATTGTGTGTATATATAAGCATTTTAATTGTATTCAGTTCTATAAAATAGAAACATTTAGTTGATTGTCTTTCAGCTTTCCAAAGCAATATTTATGTTGCATCCTTAGATGTGAGAGTGGGCTAAAATATGACTTCTAAATACGACCAAATTTCATTGAATTGGAAGAAAATTTCCTCCACTAAGAGGATGTGTATGTGTATATGTGTGTATGTTGTTGTTGTTGTTTTGCCGTACATTGTAATCACTCCTCAGGCTCTGAAATGGTAAGTGTATTTTGTGGATCTCATGGAATTCATTTACAGTCACATGGCGAGGGAAAATCTCTCCAGATCAACATATTAGAATATGTAGTGAAGAGAAAAAACAAAGCTCTAATTTTCGTAATGTGGGCTGTGTGATTTTCTATCTTCTGTTCTTTCTTTCTGCACAGGCTTCGATTCCCCTGCCAGTAAACAGCCATTGTTAAAATGTGAAAGAGCTCAAGGGACGGGCAGCTGGATTTTTCACTCTAAATTGCTAGCTCACATGCAGGCCCAGCTGCCAATATCAAGTGCTTCTCTCTGTCTCATGACTCGTCATTGACCTCAGTGAGATAAACCATCGAGTGCAGGCCTGATACTGACTTGTCCCTGGCTCTAGGGTGTGCGGTAAATACCTAGGGCTTAGTGAAGACTGGGAGAGGCCACCAGCGCATTAACTAGGCCCATGGGTGAAAAGTGGAATCCCACAACGTACATCAGAAATAAAGCCTGAAGACCCATTGAAAACTAGTCTGGAAAAAGAAAAAAGAAAGAAAAGAAAAGAGAAGAGAAGAGAAGAGAAGAGAAGAGAAGAGAAGAGAAGAGAAGAGAAGAGAAGAAAAGAAAAGAAAAGAAAAGAAAAGAAAAAAGAAAGAAAAGAAAAGACAAGACAAGACAAGACATCCCAGATCAGCACTATTAAACCTGATTCAGTTAAACAGGGTTTTAAATGATGATCCCTCAGTGACAATGTAAACACTAAGAGGGAACGCTGTCTCTGATATTCAGCACTTAGCAGACTTCCTTCTAAGCACCCGATACATCTCTGGAGGAGAAATGAAAGAATAACTGTGAATGTTGAAAGCCCACTTTAGTGCTACATTCTCCACTCTGCCTCTCTGTTTTCCCTGCATGCCTATTTCTATTTTCTCTCACTCTTGTTCTCTCTCTCTCTCTCTTTCTCTGTCTTGACTGATTGTCTCTCCTCCCTCATCTATGTGGCAAGAAACATGGCCATCTCATGACTCTACTCTGGAGTTAATATCCTCTCCATTCCAAGGACCAACCCAAACAGAGCAAAATTTCATTAGTATGATTTCCAAATAATCTGTGCCCCAACTTCTCACAAAAGTCTGGGAGTCAACTTAAAATAAAAATGCATAGACATGTGAATCCAGGCTAGTAAAAAGGCATTTTTTTTAAAGATTATTTATTTGAGAGAGTGTGCAAGTGGGAGGGGTGGGAGAGAGAATCTCAAGCAGACTCCCCGCTGAGCACGGAGCCTGACACAGGGCTCAGTCTCATCACCAATGAGATCAGGACCTGAGCTGAAACTGAGAGTTCGATGCTCAACCGACTGAGCCACCCAGGCACCCCAGTAAAAAGGAATTTAAATTGTGGTTAAGAATCATATTTAGGAGAAGGAAGGGAAAAATGAAGGGAGGGAAATCAGAGGGAGAGATGAATCATGAGAGACTATGGACTCTGAGAAACAAACTGAGGGTTTTAGAAGGGAGGGGGAGGGAGGATGGGTTAGCCTGGTGATAGGTATTAAGGAGGGCACGTACTGCATGGAGCACTGGGTGTTATATGAAAACAATGAATCGTGGATCACTACATCAAAAACTAATGATGTATTGTATGGTGACTAACATAACATAATAAAATTTTTTTTTAATTTAAAAAAAATATTTAAAAAAGTGAGACTATAAAGCATAACAGTAATAAAATAATGAAACAAAATGGTCACCATAACTGACATGTAAATTTAGCTGGGAGCTCCCTGGAAGTCAAGATAATTAGGGAAACATTATCAATTATAAAACTGTCAACACCTGATAGAAAAAAAATTGCCATTTTTTAAAAACCAGGTCTTACAATAATGTTGGAAACACAGTAGGTGCTCAATAAACATTTGTCAAATGACTTACAAGAAGTTAAACATTTTCATGGAGAAAATGTGACATAATATGCACTCAAAAATACACTCACACAAAGATGTAAGTCTGTGTAGCTATTTTTCACCTAACTAGTAATACAAAGGGGGCTACTTCAACCATGTCTCTATACAGAATGCAGACGTCTTTTCTGTAAGGATTCCGATTTAAGCTGAGAGATAGCATTAGATAGTAGTTCAGAGAAGGCATTAGTCCTATTTACAACTCCTTTGACTGTGTATAACAGAAATGGACTCAAGTGGACCCAAACTAGTATAAGCGAAAAAGCTACCACTTATTATTAAGATATAATAACATGGATCCCAAAGGCCTTGGGAATACCTTAGAGTGAAGGGCTTGGAAGACCAACTGCACTCTTTCCATTTCTCATCTCTGTATCATCTTCATTTCTTTCTCTTCTTCTCGAAATTTCTGCATCTCTCTCCTCCTCCTGGGCTTCTCTGGTCTCCAATCCACATGGTGAAAAGCAGGATTGTACCACCCCTCATGGGTTTATATTTCCTCCCTTTAAAAAAGCAGTCCTGATGGAAACTAGAATTTCAATCCTAATTCCAAATTTTCAGTGAAGGTTCTCTACTTCATACAGTCTAGATCATCTAGATCACACATCCAAGTCTGGACCAATCAAGTGTGTGTAGGAAGCCAAGGCCATATCACAGAAAACGGTTGCCAGAGGGACTGCTCTTACCTTTTGGGTGGGAGTAGAGTGAGTTCCTGAAGAAAATTCTACTGCAGCCAAGGTATTATTGAATGCATTGCTATTAGGGGTTCTAGCACTGAACACAAGGCTAGAAGTAAGAGATCCTATTATTGGTGGGTAATCTAGAACATCTCTTGCAAGTATAACCCCTTCCCAGCCATGATTTTGGCGAAAGCTACTTATCAGTTCAAAAATAAGCTTTTCCAGTGCTTTTGCTTTCAGATGACTGTGTGGAAAGTTGAAACATCTTTTTTATTATTTTTTTATTTTTTTAATTTTTTGAGAGAGAGAGAGAGAGCATGAGTAGGGGGAGGGGCAGAGGTAGAGGGAGAGAGAATCCTCAAGCAGACCCCGAGCACAGAGTCTGACTTGGGCCTTGATCTCACAACCCTGACATCATGACCTGAGCTGAAATCAACAGCTGGCCGCTCAACTGAGCCACCCAGGCGCCCCAGTTGAAACATCTTTTTTGAAAATTAAGGAACATGACTTATATTTTGGCTTAGATGAAAAGTCATCCTACCTTTAATGGAAATGGGCCTCAGATGGACCTGGGCAGAGTCCAAATATTTCTCAGAAAAGAACCTAAAATCTGCTCAAAGCCCTGCAAGAGAACTCAGAGATCCCATCCCTCTTCCCAGATAAACAGATCGTAGAATATAGGAGAAAGAATTTTTACCTAGGAAAGTTTACAGGGAGATGTTAGGGTCAACTGCCATGAGTACCATAGCACCATTCTGGCCCTGAGGACTATCTGGGTGACAAGTGAGGGAGAGAAATCACATGATGACATCAGATTCCCAAATATCTTTCCCTCGAAGCATTCATGACATAGGTGTTAATCAGCTTATCATGACCAAGAGAGGACAGTGGCCTACGGTGGGGCCAGAATGCTGGGTTCTCAGACGGGAATGAGTCCCTTATCCCCTGTATTAAAACATTCAAAGCTGGTCCATTCTTACCACGGGTAATTCAGAATTGGCGGGGGGCGGGGAGATCTAGACTTATCTGTGTCCCCCTTCCTCTTTGTTCACAGCCAAAAAAAAACGGATACAATGGCTAGAACAAAATCCACTTTTCTGTATTGGGAGAAGACAAGGCGCTCTAATAGCTTGCTGTTTTGTCCAATTCCCGCCAAACATATGAAATTTCTAAAAATGTTTCACTCTCTGCTTGTGGTAGTGAGTTTCCAATAGCATGAGGCACCATAGTAAACCCAGGCCAGTAGACTCAGGCTGAGATCTAGCAGGCCCTTGGAGGAAGAAATGATTAATAGCGTCAGAATGACATCCTTGAGGGGCTGATCTGCCATCTCTGAGACTTTACAGAACAAACAGCACCACTATACTGGGACTTGAGCCACCTTCGTGCTTTCTGAAGAAACAGAGGAATGAAAAGAACAGTTTCAGAATCAGAGTCGGAAACATGCCAGTAAGACAATGGTTGGAGTGCTTTTGGCAGGCTTTAGGGAAATGCCAGCTGAATCCAATATGTTCATTACACAATGCAAGCTAAGTCTGCGTGGAAACCAGCAAAAGCAAATGTAGGTGGAAAGCAGTAATAAAAGAAAAAATCAAGAAATTGTGCAAATGTGGTTAGAAAATGGTAATAAAAATCAGCCAGGAAACTTGGGGATTTCTAATGGTTTGTGGAGCAAATCAAAGAGACTGGAATATATAGGGCAGTGATTCTCAAAATGGGTCCCTCGAGAAGAAGGATCAGTCTGGAAACTTGTTAAAAATGCACATTTTTTGGATCATGGAGCACCACATCAAAAACTAATGATGTATTGTACGGTGACTAACAGAACATAATAAAATAAAATTTAAAAAAATTTAAAAAAAAGAAATGCACATTTTTTTAAGATTTTATTTATTTCTTTGACAGGGAGAGACACGGCGAGAGAGAGAACACAAGCAGGGGGAGTGGCAGAGGGAGAAGCAGGCTTCCCGCTGAGCGGGGAGCCCGATGCGGGGCTCGATCCCAGGACCCTGGGGCCGTGACCCGAGCCGAAGGCAGACGCTTAACGACTGAGCCACCCAGGCGCCCCAGAAGTACACATTTTTGGCCTCTCCCCAGTCTTGCTGAATCAGGAACTCTTGGGGGTGGGACTCAGAAAGTTGTGATTTAACAAGCATTCCAGGTGATTCTGATGCATGCCAAAATTTGAGAACCACTGGCATAGGGGAATGGATATTTAAAGGAATTTATGAGCATAGAAAAAGAAGCATTATATATTTGCCATGTATATATGGGAGAAGAAAAAAATGTTCAAATAAAGGTCCTATGAGCATCTTCCCTAGACCTGCGTTTATCAAAAGCCAGGTCATCACACATTATTGGGTCACGAAATATATCTGACTCACTGATCAACATTTCGGAAACTTAAATAGATTAGAAAAGAGCTATGGTACTTAGGGTATTTTCACCACAAAATCTTTTTTTTCAGTCATCCGTCTCTGTCTGTGGATATGTATGGATGTGTGTGTGTGTAATTAGAATGTAAAAATTATTTATTACCTTGAATAGAGTTCAAACCATTGCAAAATCTGCTTCTCTAAGACGGTGATTCTTAAATTTTAATGTACATAAGCAGTACTCAGGTGTGTTAAAGGTAAATTTCCCAGCCGCAAGCAGATTTGGGCACATTAGACCTAAGGTCGGACCCAGGAATCTGCATTTTCTTATTCTGTTTTTTAAAGTTTTATTGTTATGTTAATCACCATACATGACATCATTGGTTTTTGATGTAGTGTTCCATGATTAATTGTTTGCATATAACACCCAATGCTCCATTCAGTACATGCCCTCTTTAATACCCATCACCAGGCTAACCCATCCCCCCACCCCCCTCCCCTCTAGAACCCTCAGTTTGTTTCTAAGACTCCATAGTCTCTCATGGTTCATCTCCCCCTCCAATTTCTCCCCCTTCATTTTACCCTTCCTACTATCTTCTTTTTTTTAACATATAATGTATTATTTTTTTCAGAGGTACAAGTCTGTGATTCAACAGTCTTACACAATTCACAGCACTCACCATAGCACATACCCTCCCCAATGTCTATCACCCAGCCACCCCATCCCTCCCACCCCCCATCACTCCAGCAACCCTCAGTTTGTTTCCTGACATTAAGAATCCCTCATATCAGTGGGGTCATATGATACATGTCTTTCTCTGATTGACTTATTTCACTCAGCATAACACCCTCCAGTTCCATCCACATTGTTGCAAATGGCAAGATTTCATTCCTTTTGATGGCTGCATAATATTCCATTGTGTGTGTGTGTGTGTGTATACATACCACTTCTTTATCCATTCATCTGTCGATGGACATCTTGGCTCTTTCCATAGTTTGGCTATCGTGGACATTGCTGCTATAAACATTGGGGTGCACGTACCCCTTCGGATCCCTACATTTGTATCTTTGGGGTAAATACCCAGTAGTGCAATTGCTGGGTTGGATGGTAGCTCTATTTCAACTTTTTGAGGAACCTCCATACTGTTTTCCAGAGTGGCTGCACCAGCTTGCATCCCCACCAACAGTGTAGGAGGGTTCCCCTTTCTCCGCATCCCAGCCAACATCTGTCCTTTCCCGACTTGTTAATTTTAGCCATTCTGACTGGTGTGAGGTGGTATCTCATTGAGGTTTTGATTTGGATTTCCCTGATGCCAAGCGATGTTGAGCACTTTTTCATGTGTCTGTTGGCCATTTGGATGTCTTCTTTGGAAAAATGTCTGTTCATGTCTTCTGCCCATTTCTTGATTGGATTATTTGTTCTTTGGGTGTTGAGTTTGATAAGTTCTTTATAGATTTTGGATACTAGCCCTTTATCTGATATATCATTTGCAAATATCTTCTCCCATTCTGTCGGTTGTCTTTTGGTTTTGTTGACTCTTTTGCTGTGAAAAAGGGTTTTATCTTGAAGAAGTCTCTATAGTTCATTTTTGCCCTTGCTTCCCTTGCCTTTGGCGATGTTTCTAGGAAGAAGTTGCTGCGGCTGAGGTCGAAGAGGTTGCTGCCTGTGTTCTCCTTTAGGATTTGGATGGACTCCTGTCTCAGGTTTAGGTCTTTCAACCATTTGGAGTCTATTTTTGTATGTGGTGTAAGAAAATGGTCCAGTTTCATTCTTCTGCATGGGGCTGTCCAATTTTCCCAACACCATTTCTTGAAGAGACTGTCTTTTTCCCATTGGACATTCTTTCCTGCTTTGTCAAAGATGAGTTGACCATAGAGTTGAGGGTCCATTTCTGGGCTCTCTATTATGTTCCATTGATCTATGTGTCTGTTTTTGTGCCAGTACCATACTGTCTTGATGATCATAGCTTTGTAATAGAGCTTGAAGTCTGGAATTGTGAAGCCACTGGCTTTGCTTTTCTTTTTCAACATTCCTCTGGCTATTCAGGGTCTTTTCTGGTTCCATACAAATTTTAGGATTATTAGTTCCATTTCTTTGAAAAAGGTTGATGGTATTTTGATAGGGATTGCATTAATTGTGTAGATTCCTCTAGGTGGCATTGACATCTTCACAATGTTTGTTCTTCCAATCCATGAGCATGGAACGTTTTTCCATTTCTTTGTGTCTTCCTCAATATCTTTCATGAGTATTTTATACTTTTCTGAGTACAGATTCTTTGCCTCTTTGGTTAGATTTATTCCTAGGTATCTTATGGTTTTGGGTGCAATTGTAAATGGGGTCAACTCCTTAATTTCTCTTTCTTCTGTCTTGTTGTTGGTGTATAGGAATGCCACTGATTTCTGTGCATTGATTTTATATCCTGCCACTTTACTGAATTCCTGTATGAGTTCTAGCAGTTTTGGGGTGGAGTATTTGGGTTTTCCACTTAAAGTATCATATCATCTGCAAAGAGTGAGAGTTTGACTTCCTCTTTGCCAATTCGGATGCCTTTGATTTCTTTTTGTTGTCTGATTGCTGTGACTACGACTTCTAGTACTATGTTGAACAGCAGTGGTGATAGTGGCTATCCCTGCCGTGTTCCTGACCTTGGGGGGAAAGCTCTCAGTTTTTCCCCATTGAGAATGATATTTGCTGTGGGTTTTTCATAGATGGCTTTTATGATATTGAGGTATGTACCCTTCATCCCTATACTCTGAAGAGTTTTGATCAAGAAAGGATGCTGTACTTTGTCAAATGCTTTCTCTGCATCTATTGAGAGGATCATATGATTCTTGTTCTTTCTTTTATTAATGTATCACATTGATTGATTTGCAGATGTTTAACCAAGCTTGCAACCCTGGGATAAATCCCACTTGGTCGTGGTGAATAATCCTTTTCATGTACTGTTGGATCCTATTGGCTAGTATTTTGGTGAGAATTTTTGCATCCATGTTCCTCAGGGATATTGGTCTGTAATTCTCCTTTTTGATGGGGTCTTTGTCTAGTTTTGGGATCAAGGTAATCGTGGCTTCATAAAACGAATTTGGAAGTCTTCCTTCCATTTCTATTTTTTGGAACAGTTTCGGAAGAATAGGTATAAATTCTTCTTGAAATGTTTGATAGAATTCCCCTGGGAAGCCATCTGGCCCTGGGCTCTTGTTTCTTCGGAGACTTTTGATGACTGCTTCAATTTCCTTAGTGGTTATAGATCTGTTCAGGTTTTCTATTTCCTCCTGGTTCAGTTTTGGTAGTTTATACATCTCTAGGAATGCATCCATTTCTTCCAGATTATCTAGACTGCTGGCATAGAGTTGCTCATAATATGTTCTTATAATTGTTTGTATTTCTTTGGTGTTAGTTGGGATCTCTCCTCTTTCATTCATGATTTTGTTGATTTGGGTCATTTCTCTTTTCTTTTTGATAAGTCTGGCCAGGGGTTTATCAATCTTGTTAATTCTTTTTGAGAACCAGCTCCTAGTTTCGTTGATCTGTTCTACTGTTCCTTTGGTTTCTATTTCATTGATTTCTGCTCTGATCTTTATTATTTCTGTTCTCCTGCTGGGTTTAGGCTTTATTTGCTGTTCTTTTTCCAGCTCCTTTAGGTGTAGGGTTAGGTTGTGTATTTGAGACCTTTCTTGTTTCTTGAGAAAGGCTTGTATTGCTATATACTTTCCTCTCAGGGCTGCCTTTGCTGTATCCCTAAGATTTTGAACAGTTGTGTTTTCATTTTCATTGGTTTCTATGAATTTTTTTAATTCTTCTTTAATTTCCTGGTTGACCCATTCATTCTTTAGTAGGATGCTCTTTAGCCTCCATGTATTTGAGTTCTTTCCGACTTTCCTCTTGTGATTGAGTTCTAGTTTCAAAGCACTGTGGTCTGAAAATATGCAGGGAATGATCCCAATATTTTGGTACCGGTTGAGACCTGATTTGTGACCTAGGATGTGATCTATTCTGGAGAATGTTCCATGGGAACTAGAGAAGAATGTGTATTCTGTTGCTTTGGGATGGAGTGTTCTGAATATATCTGTGGAGTGCATTTGGTCCAGTGTGTCATTTAAAGTCTTTATTTCCTTGTTGATCTTTTGCTTAGATGATCTGTCCATTTCAGTGAGGGGGGTTGTTAAAGTCCCCTACTATTATTGTATTGTTGTCAATGTGTTTCTTTGCTTTTGTTATTAATTGGCTTATATAATTGGCTGCTATGTTCGGGGCATAGATATTTACAATTGTGAGATCTTCTTGTTGGATAGACCCTTAAAGTGATATAGTGTCCTTCCTCATGTCTTATTATAGTCTTTGGTTTAAAATCTAATTTGTCTGATATAAGGATTGCCACCCCAGCTTTCTTTTGGTGTCCATTAGCATGGTAAGTGGTTTTCCACCCCCTCACTTTCAATCTGGGGGTTTCTTTGGGTCTAAAATGAGTCTCTTGCAGACAGCATATCGATGGGTCTTGTTTTTTTTTTTATCCAATCTGATAGCCTGTGTCTTTTGATTGGGGCATTTAGCCCATTTACATTCAGGGTAACTATTGAAAAATATGACTTTAGTGCCATTGTATTGCCTGTAAGGTGACTGTTACTGTATATTGTCTGCATTCCTTTCTGGTCTATGTTACTTTTAGGCTCTCTCTTTGCTTAGAGGACCCCTTTCAATATTTCTTGTAGGGCTGGTTATGTGTTTGCAAATTCCTTTAGTTTTTGTTTGTCCTGGAAGCTTTTTATCTCTCCTTCTATTTTCAATGACAGCCTAGCTGGCTATAGTATTCTTGGCTGCATATTTTTCTCATTTAGTGCTCAATATATCAAGCCAGTCCTTTCTGGCCTGCCAGGTCTCTGTGGATAGGTCTGTTGCCAATCTAATGTTTCTACCATTGTAGGTTACAGATCTCTTCTCCCGAGCTGCTTTCAGGATTTTCTCTTTGTCCCTGAGACTTGTAAGTTTTACTATTAGATGTCGGAGTGTTGACCTATTTTTATTGATTTTGAGGGGGGTTCTCTGTGCCTCCTGGATTTTGATGCCTCCTTCCTTCCCCAAATTAGGAAAGTTCTCTGCTATAATTTGCTCCAATATACCTTGTGCCCCTCTCTCTCTTTCTTCTTCTTCTAGGATCCCAATTATTCTAATATTGTTTCGTCTTATGGTATCACTTATCTCTCAAATTCTGCCCTCGTGATCCTGTAGTTGTTTATCTCTCTTTTCCTCAGCCTCTTTATTTTCCATCATTTGGTCTTCTATATCACTAATTCTCTCTTCTGCCTTATTTATCCTAGCAGTCAGAGCCTCCATTTTTTATTGCACCTCATTAATAGCCTTTTTGATTTCAACTTGGTTAGATTTTAGTTCTTTTATTTCTCCAGAAAGGGTTTCTCTAATATCTTCCATGCTTTTTTCAAGCCCAGCTAGTATCTTTAAAATCGTCATTCTGAACTCTAGTTCCAACATCTTACTAATGTCCATATTGATTAGGTCCCTGGCAGTCGGTACTGCCTCTTGTTCTTTTTCTGAGTGATTTTTTCTGTCTTGTCATTTTGTCCAGAGGCGAATAGATGAATGAGAGAACAAAATGCTAACAGGGTAACAATGACCCCCGAAAAATATACACTAAACAAATCAGAAGAGACCTGAAACTGGGGTAAAAGAAAGAAAAGAGAAAAAAAAAAGAAAAAGAAAAAGATAAAAAAAAGAATATGATCAAATATGATTAGGCTGGTGAATAGAACAGTGCCACACACTAGATTTGGGGCATGTTTTGGTCTGTTAGAAGAAACTGCCTCCCAAAATTTTAAAGAAAGAAAAGCTTCTATATGTACAAAAATAAGGGTAAATACGATGAAGGTATGGAATATTACTGTACAGATGAAAAGTATAAAAGATTTTACAAAAGGAACTGATAAGTTGGTTGAAAAAAGAAAGAAGAGAAATTTTTTAAAAAAGGGAGAGAATACAATCAGGCAGGAGACTAGAACAAAGCCATACACTAGAGATTTAGGGTATATTTTGGTCTGTTAGAAGAAACTGTATCCCAAAATTTTAAAGAGAGAACAACTTATGTGTATATATATATATATATGAAAAATAAGGTTAACATTTATGAAGGGATAGAATATGACTCTAAAAATGAAAAAAAAAGATTTTTAAAAAAGGGATTGATAAGATGTTGGTTGAAAAAGGGAAAAAGAAAAATTCAAAAAAGAAAAGGAAAAAAGGAAAATTAAAAGAAAAAACTTTGAAAGACTAAAGAATCATGGGGAAAACGCCATGAATTCTATGTGCAGTATTCCCCTAGCGCTGGAGTTCTCCCGTTCTCCTTGATCGGTAAACTTGGTCTTGGCTGGCTATTCATGCTGATCTTCTGGGGGAGGGGCTTGTTGCCGTGGTTCCCAAATGTCTTTGCCGGAGGCGGAATTGCCCCGCCCTTGTCGGTCCGGGCTAAGCAATCTGGTCGGGTTTGCTCTCGGGAGCTTTTGTTCCCTGCAAGCTCTCGGTCCAGCTTTGGAGGACCAGGGTGAAAATGGTGGCCTCCCAATCTCCGCACCGGAGGAGCCGAGAACTCAGGGCCCCGCTCCTCAGTGCGCCCCCAGAGAAAAGCAGTCAATCACGCCCGTGTCCCCGGTCTCCGGCCGCACTCCGTGCTCACCCGGCCTGTGACCGAGCGTTTCTGTCTCTGGCACCTGACCCCGTGTGGAGTCTCCAAACCCAGCAGATCCCCACGGTGCGCTCCCACACCGCTCCTCCCGGGGGAGGAAGGGGAGTCTCCCCGGCTCTGCCGCTTGTTGGGTCCCTGCTGGAGGTGCAGTGGCCCGACTGGGCCGCGGATCACAGTTTATGGTAACCCTGAGCTGAGAGCCCGCGCCTCGGCTCCGTCTCTGCAGCCAGCTTCCCCGCTCCGATCCCTGGGAGCTGTGTTGCACTCAGGCGCCCCCGGTCTTTCTGTGACCCCGAGGGTCCTGAGACCACACTGTCCCGCAAGGGTTCCACCCCCCCCGCTTAGCCACTGGAGCGACGTCCCTCCGCGGAGCCGACTTCTAAAAGTTCTGATTTTGTGCTCCACGGCTCTAGCACTTGCCAGAAGCGGCCGATGGGGGGCCCCTCCCCCGCCGTCTATCCTCCCGAATATCGCCTCGGATTCACTTCTCCACACGTCCTACCTTCCAGAAAGTGGTCGCTTCTCTGTTCAGAGAGTTGTTGCTACTCTCTTCTTGGGTCTCCTGTTGAGTTCGTAGGTGTTCAGAAGGGTTTGATCCCTATCCAGCTGAATTCCTGAGAGCAGATGAAATCCAGGTCTCCTGCTCCTCCGCCATCTTGCTCCGCCCCAGGAATCTGCATTTTAACAAGGGCTCCAGGTGATTCTGATTCAGGTGGTCTGCAGATACATTTTGAATACCATGTGTCTAGGGTCCAGATTGTAACTGATATGAATGATAAAAATGTGAAAATTCAGATTAAATATTTTTGAGCCCAAATTAATGCTAAGCTAAAGACTATGGAGTTTACAAATTTGAATTGGACATGGATTCTTCCCTTAAAGACCTAAAAAATACTTTAAGAGATGGTCTTTATTGTTGGGCCTGCCTGGTTTGGAGAGTCTACAAAAAAGAAAAAGGGTAAAATATCCGTGGGGATAGTATTTGCCATGTACATCTAGTTAATAAGATAGAACATATATTGGGCCAGTCTAGAGCCTCAGCTAGCCCATATGGTACCTTTGTGGGTTGTAAAAAGAGGCACCCGCTCTGGGCAAATGAATTAGGAAAAGACACACCTAAAGTCACATCTAGAAAAAGTTGCCCCTTCCTCCCCACTAATGTAGGCTCAGGCCAGTGCCATAGCTCTGTGGTGTAGATTATAATGAGGGTCATAAATTATTCTCTCTTATCCATAGTCTTTGGTATTGCACTCCCACACTGCTTCTGGACTGTCATTAAGACAATTTGGCCAATGGGATATCAGCAAACCTGATGCAAGCAGAGCCTCGAAAAAGGTTTATACTTTGGGATTTGTCCTCCTGCTGCTCTCAGTAACCTTTCTTACCATGCAAACAAGCCCAGGGTAGCCAGATGGCTGATGGGATTCTGTTGGGGAGGGGTCTCGGTCATCCCAGCCATCCCAGCTGAGGCCATCCTAAACCAGCCAGCTCCAGCCCACCTAGCAGCTGACTATAGATGAAAAAGCTAGCTAGCCAAGCTCAGTCAAACTTAGAAGAACCATCCAACTGAGCCCAATCCAGAGACCCAACCTATAATAACCATGAGCAGGAAAAAAAAATGGTTATTGTTTTAAGCCACTAAGGTCTGAGGTCTGTGGGTATGTAATGAAGGTTAATGAGGCACTTAGTAAGCTCTGATTGGAGTTCAGTGCTACTCAAGCCCCCCAAGCCCAGAAATCTGTGGAGGGCACAAGCTGCACCATTACACATGGCAGCCTGAGATGCAAAGTAACTCAAGCCAGGTTAAGCTGTACAGGCTGCAAGGCAACCACCAGTAAATCCCAGCCTTGTGGAGTGGCTGGATTTGATTGGCCATACATGAGAGAAAGCAATGACTTGAGAAGAGCCTAGTGAGTTGGGAAATTGGATGGTTTAACGATGAGATCATACTCAGTCAACGCATAGTGGGTTGTACAGCTCACAACAAGTCCCGATTGGCTGTCATAATTACCGTAGTCATTGTCCACACGTGGCCTCTTAGGACGAAGGATTGCTTTGGGCCATTTTTTTAATATTTTTTTAGTTATGTAAGAAAGGCATACATATTGAGAAGATATAATTATTTCTATATTTCGTTACCAATCTGGATCTTGTGCAAAACCATTCTTAAAATGTGTTCCTACATAACAGAGCAGCAGGAAACAGCCAGTCAAGCTCCAATAACAAATTCCCCCCACTGCCTACTTCTTATGCCGTCAAACATAACGGGAAGAATTTGGAATCTCTCTTCCATATTTTCTTCGATTTGGAAAGTTTTCCCTTTCCTTTTAGATTCTGAAACAGTTTCCTTTCATGATATCAACCAATACCTATATCGATCACAGAAAAAGGAAAATCATATGCCTTCATAGTCCCCTGTGTGCAGAAATGAAGTCCAAGCAGGCTGGTTTCTCATTCTGAAGAGGGAGTGGACAGCTGTTGAATTAAAGATGAATTGGGTGCATCGATGATGACAAGACACAGAGATGCTCACAGCACAAGGGCAGCACCTACTGGGGAAGGGAGGAAACCTGGAACAACGCTGGTGTTCTTTAATGAGCCCCATGGATAGGCCAGAGCTGGGATGCAGAACCATTGGGATTACGTGCAACAGTTCATGTGTATGAATGTATGTGCTTTTATCCTTGGAGAGGGTTCACTAGCTTCATCAGATCCCTAAAGATATCTTTACCCTCGCTACCTCCCCCAAAAAACTAAGAACTGCTGCAGTAATGGAAACTTAATTTGTAAACATCTCAATGCCTTCGAGGATGACTTGGTTTTCTTTTTTTTTCCTTGAGAGCTTTATTGAGGTATAATTGATATACAAAACAAATATACATGTTTACTATATACAATTCGGTAAGTTCCGACATATACCATATGCATATACCCGTGATACTATCACCACAATCAAGCTAATGGACATATCCATCACCTCTGAAAGTGTCCTTGTCTTTTGTGGGTGGGTGGCAAGAACCCTTAACATGAGATCTACCGTTTTCAGCAATTTTTAAGTGCACAATACCATGTTGACTCGAGGCACCATGTCGTACAATAGATCTCTAGCACTTACTCATCTTGCACAACTGAAACTTTATATGTATTGAACAACAACTCATGAGGAGCTCTTGTTCAATTGTTTTTCTTTTTAAACCAGACCCTGATTGTCCTTTACACAGAAGTACTTTGCACTCCATATGTAAGGGGATCTTTCCTTTCCCTTGATTTTATAATGAAATTAAATGTGTGTGTTCCCGTGGGGAAGGAAAAAAATCTTCCAGTTGTTACTTTGGAATCTCTTGGCAAGAAAAGGGTCAGGCAGGGAGGAGTACTTCTCTCCACCAATCTCCGTACCAATTTCCCTACAGCATTTTTGAAATTTTTTCTGTGGTCCTTTCATCTATTAGAACTTTTTTTTTTTTCTGACTCTAGGACACACCTGATGCTCTCTGCCTCTCTCCACGGTCCAAAGGAATGGTTCTGGGTCCTGAGCATCCTTTGTGATTCCCCCGGTTCACTTCACCTGCTGGAGCTCTACTCTCTGCCTTCTTGTATGTGAGTACTTAGCAGAACTGAGATACTCAGTATATTAGCCTTCCCTTCATACCCCCTAACAAACAAACAATGCACCTGGTCTAAAGGTCCTCAAATTTGAGGTGTGATGGCGCAGAGAATGAATCAGTCCCTTTCTTCATGGGAATCTCTGAGTTCAGAACAATGCCAGCTTGTCTCATTTAACCAAATGCACCTAGCAGCCATCCATAAAAGAGATGCTATGCAGGATTAGCAATGGTTTCTTTATCCTACCATCCCTGGTATTCTGGGAAAGGATCTGGAAGCAGGGGATGATGAAGGTCTTCATAAATATCTTTCAGCAGCAGACTGGCCAGCCAGGGATCCTCGGTAGGGGGTGGGAAGTGTTGTTCAGCCATCAGCAAACTTGATTGCAGAGCTGAAAGGTGATTTGGGAACAGAGGTGACCTCTTTAAACAGCGAAGCTGATTTGTTCATCCATTCTGGAGAGACATCAGATTAAGGTGATGTGGGACCTGTCCATTCTTGAGGGAGGTAGAGAGAAGACGGATTTATTTATTGGCTTCCACTGGGTCTCGTTTTAAAAGCAGCAAAACCACATTACACAAAAAATGGGAATACAGGATGAAGAAGAAAAAATAACCCTCGCTTCTAGCCCTGATCTACCTTTCTCACACAATCAAAATTAAGATGTAGCTGTGTTTTAGCCATGCAATATGATCTACTTTTTCATTGTGTGTGTATGAAACCCAGTTATCTCAACCCTTGTTTGTTCTCACGCGATCCCATTCCGGGGATATCTATAGTAGTTTGTGATTCTCCCACAGAATTTCAAATTTGCTGGAAACACATGGGAAAAACATCTTCCAGCCAATCAAACGGGGCTATGGAGTGAGGCTGACCAGATTACCTTACTCATTAGCTGAGCAACTTGGACCATGGCTTACCATCTATACGTATCAGGTTTTCTCCTTAGAAAATGAAGACAGTAATGATCACTAGCTAAGTGCAGTGTTGAAGAGTTAAATAAGTCAGTCTTTTAAAACACATAGCAGAGAACCTGGAACACAGTTAAGTATTCGGTAAATGTTGGCTCTTGGTATTAGAAATAGTCTACCCCGGCATTTGTTGGTTTATGTTTCCCATGTATTGTTTACATCCCCCAAGCCGGGAGCATAGAGCCTCTCAGTCAGAGAGAAGAAGGAAGATTGTAATAACACTGTGATCTGTGGTTGTCATGGCTAGTTCTTAAACAAGAATAGAGTTCATGGATTATGTTCTCAGCTGTATGTTTGTGCAAGATACCATGTCTGTTGAAGGTGCCCTTGTGAGCCTACTCAGTGCTACTGTGGTTTTCTATCACCATCAATCAGGGAAACACGTGTTAATTAAGTGCTTTACTGTTTTTGCACATGATTTATTAGGTCTCTTTTCATTAACGTGCTTGATCAGAAAGAAAAGTAATTAAGTGGGAAACAGTGGCAGCAATACATACTCGTCATCAATTATTAAAAATAAAAGTCCTTACAATGAGAGCCTGATCATTCATACTTAAGCTATCTGGGGTTCTCAGCGCATGGCAAACCATCTGAACTATTACTATCTCTAATTCTTAGATTCAGTGTTATTTTTTTAAGACTAATAAGGGAAAATAGATTTTGATATTTACAATCAAAGTACCCGCTGCTGGCAGAGGAAGACTGGCATTATACAATCTTCTCGTTATCCCTTAACCATAGAAGCCTGTGATTTGTCCCTTAAATATCACTAATGTGACTTTGTAAGTGAGGCTTCTCCAAAAATACTGACTGCACAATTTTAAGGGCGAAAAACATATTTTAAGGGGGAAAAAAATCACCATTATCTCTTTCTTGAAAAACTTGTTTTTCTAATGCAAGGATTCATAACAAGTTGGAAGGCCACCCGGAGGTCATTTTGTGTATCCCTCATTTTTTCTAGGCAGTGTTAGAAACAAAATCTAGAATTCGTTCTAGCCTTTTCAATAAAAGCACCCAATGTGAAAACAATTATTCAGGTATTATGATTAACCCTGCTATTCTGATGAATCTATAAAATGAAGGTGATCATCTCCAACCCTCAGAGATATTTAAGATGCTATGGGTTCTCAATATCTTCAAGCCAATGAATTTTAATTCTTGGAGTCAATTTAAAGACACTTAGACAGTCACCATAAATTATGTTTGTAATAAGGTAGGGTATAAATATACAAATAAATTAGATGCCACTGTTGGGGAATATTCGGATATAAGAAGAATTCAGCCTTAGAATAATTTAATAAGAATAATATATCTGACTGTAAAGATGAAGGTAATTTTCTTCTTTGTAGTTTATTACTATCTTTCATTTTAGAATATTTTTAAGGTTCAATATTCCATCTTGTATCAGAAAAATTTTATATTTGAAGGTCCTTATAAAAATGGGGCCATATGCAAACTAGAACAGGAGACCTGCTAAATGGGAAATTAAAAATTTGCCTTAATGATAAAAATAATAGTTAATTTGGGGCACCTGGGTGGCTCAGTTGGTTAAACATCCGGCTCTTGATTTCAGCTGAGGTCATGATCTCAGGGTCTTGGGATCAAGCCCCACATAGGGCTCCGAGTTCAGAGGAGAGTCCGCTTGGGATTCTCTCTTCCTCCCCCTCTGCATCTCCCCATCCCATGCACGCACACATGCTCTCTCTCTCTAAGATAAATAAATAAATAAATCTTTTTAAAAAATAATAGTTAATTTAGGAAATACTTTGAATTCTAGAAGGATCTCCATGAAAATATTCACAGTTGTGACTCTCTTAATAATTGTACATTTTGTGCTCTTTTTTATTTTTCAAATCAAATTCTACAATACAAGTGCATCGACTTTGAAATTAGATCAAAAGGTTATTTTGAAAAACAGATTTTATCAAATTAAAACAGCAACAAATTAAAAATAGTATTAACTTCATTTTTTTAATTTAAGTTTTTTATATAGGTAGATTTCTGGATATTCCTGATTTAACTTTCATATGTGGATGATATTGTGCTAAAAGTAGATAGCCTTAAAAAGCATCTACATTTCCCAGAGTAAGTTCCATGGAGCATTAATCTTTTGAGACGGTCCTTGCAAAAAGTGTTCCACGATGAAGTAAGTTTGGGAAATACTGCTGCTCTCCATATTCAGAGGCTCCATATAAAGAACTCAAGAGGCTTGCCTCTAATGAAAGATATTTAGGTGTATATAACCCAATATCTGCCTACCTCATTTGACCACGGACAGCAGTTTTCCAGATAACTCCAATTAACATTTTGTCACACTTTGGAAAACGCTATTCTAGATTAATCTTCTCAAGAAGGAAACTTATTCAGAGATCTGTTGCCCAAGGTCCAACAGCTAGTTCATAGTGGCATCGGCGCTGGAATTCAGATACTCTGACTCCCTCCCTAGTGCTCATTTTTATTATACCCAAGTGTTCCATACCTTTACTAAAGGATGAAGAGGTTCTCATTTCTTCTCCCAGAGTCCATCCAGCAATCCTCTCCTCACCTCAAGGAAGCAGAGCAGGGAAGATTCCTTCTGACATTTTCTTCCAAGATTAAAGTCCACCTAACACTGTGTTACACCCTCATGCCTTAGAACATTTGGATGATTATAAACAGACTTGAATGGTTCATCAACTGACCCACTTAAGAAGGAAAATTCTGCCTCACCGTTTTGCTATTCCCATGCCCGCTAATTTGAAATGCTCCTTTCCCCCACAATAACCCTGAAGTAAAGGATTTTTTTTTTTTTTTTTTTTTTGGTCTTTAAACACTACTGCCTCTTGATGGCCATTTATGTCACACTTCAGGAGTTTTTTCTCATTACCTGAGGTATCATGAGAGAGTGAAAATCTCTATCCATCTGGGAACTGAAATGGAATACCTGTTCAGAACAGTGACTGCTTATATCCACGAGTCCTATTGTTTGTATTAGGCACACCTTCAGTGCCTCAACATGCAGGCCCCTCTCATCACCATACGTGTAATTCGAAGGCTCTTGCCTAGTGGTACCTTAGTAGTTGTTCGCTTACTGTCTGCAAATCCAGGCCTTCTCTTAGTTCCTTCATTGCCTGGTTACTTTCTCTTTGTCCTTTATTTCTCCTTCTTCTTTTTTTTATATTCTAAAACATTTAAAAAATAGCACCCGTGTGTGACAATATGGCTCTCCTCCTCATACTGTCGTCTGTGGACGAGCAGCTTGGCCATCACTTCGGGAGTTGTTTAGAAATGCAGGGGCGCCTGGGTGGCTCAGTCGGTTAAACGTCTGCCTTCGGCTCAGGTCATGATCCCAGGGCCCTGCGATTGAGCCCCGCGTTGGGCTCCCTGCTCTGTGAAGAGACTGCTTCTCCCTCTCCCTCTGCCTGCTGCTCTGCTTATCTGTGCTCTCTATCTCTCTGTCAAATAAATAAATAAAATCTTTAAAAAAATGCAGAATCTTAGGCCCCGCCCAGATCTCCCGAGTCATACTCTGCATTGTAACATTATCCTCATGGGATTGTGCACACTTCATTGTTATTTTTTTTTTAGATTTTATTTATTTGAGAGAGAGACAGAGAACATGCACGTGCCTGCGCGAGAGCGGGGGTGGGGGAGGGGAGAGGGAGACGCAGACCCCCCCCCCCCCCCCCCCGGAGCAGGGCGCCCTAGGCAGGGCTCCATCCCAGCACCCTGAGATCTTGACCCAAGCGGGAGGCTCCGGGATTGTGCGCGTTGAACCTACTGAGCCATCCAGGCACCCCGGGTTGTGCGCTCTTTAAAGTTAAAAAGAAAACACCGGACTGAGGTATGTTACAAAGGAAGGATTTAATTGGTGAGGCAGAAGCTGGGAAGAATTCTATTTATTTGCCTGCTCTTTCTGATCTTGAGCATTCTTTTTTTGTTCTGACACATACACCAAAGTCAATATAGTTGGTGTGTGAGCTTTTAATGTTGTGAACTAGAAACAAACCTGGAAAGTTTCTGAGCTATTTGAAAGGGAACATCAGAATATAGCCCACGTGACTATTTTAGTCAATTGGACTTTGATATAAAGTAAGCTAACAGGCAGCTTTCTTTCCCTGTGGGAACTGACAACCGCAGCTGGGCAGCACAGCTCCGTATCCATCAGAGCTCGGCGGGGTGGGGGGGCGGGGGAGTGGGAGGCGGGGTGGAGGTGGAGGGAATAAATGCAACCGTCTCATTCCGCCTGTAGAACCGTTCTGGGTGCGGCATTAGCATGCACAGCGGAGATGTCATCAGTCCGCTGGCTTTCTTCTCTCCCGGCACTTGCACTCTCTCATTTCCCTGCAGCTATCTTCTTGGGACTCGCGGGGAAACGGGAATCAAGTCTTTAACGCTTCCTTGATTTAAACAAAACAAAACAAAACAAAAGTGTGATTTTCCTCAAGATACTAAGAGGTGGTGTGTGTGACTGTGTACTAATCTTATTTGATAAGGCCGTGATCGATTTCTTTTTCCATGCATTTGGAAGTGCTGTGTCTTAGCAGTAGCTTTCTCTAAGGAGCTTTCCACAAGCAGCTCATTACACTGTGAAAAAAAAAAATCTCTGTGAGGTAAAGGGATCAATATTTATTATGCTCAATCTGAGAGCAGATGGAGCAATTCATGGAGAGAGCTAAACATGGTGAGTTGAATTTCAGACTACTAACTCTTAGCTCTATACCCTATGTAGTGGTATCCCCAGACTCCATTTTTAGAATTAAGGAAAACTAACTTCTTAGTTTCATTAGGTTTACTATTAGGTAGTCCTAACCATCCTCTCAGTTCAAAATAAGTAAGTAGATGGGTGCCAAGAAGCCATGAAGGTGCATCTTAGTCAATGCAAATTTCAAGGGTAATGAATACCTAAGTTTCCAGGCTGTTGGTTCGATACATGTTGATGACCCTGTTATTTGGCTGTTAATTATTTGTTAATTAACTTTTGATTTGCTCATCTGTGGTCAATGGACATCTATATGCCCTCAAGTCTGCATCTAGTGCGGGGATTCTGGTTTTTCCTTCTGAGGGATTTTGCCTTAGTTAACCAAAGGTTGCAATCCAGGATTAAACACCCAAAATCAAACAGGCAAGCAAATTTGAGGCAGAAATTAGGTGCGGGTCGCCTGGCATGGAATAAAATCTAGACTATAAAGACTGGAATAAAACAATAAGCATTGATATATTTTTTTCAAGGGCAAGCCCTTGGGCCCATTTATATTTGAATCTGAAACCTAGCAGTACATATCCAACCAAGATGTTCAGGGATCTGTTAGGGCTGAACAAAATTATGCTAAGGTAAAAGGGAGAATGTGATGCTCCTTCCATAGAGCATATTTTTACTTTATCTGGGGCCTCCAAATTCTTAGTCTAAAGAAGTGATTGATTGGTGGGATTCCTCGTGATTGTGATCAAGAAGTAGTAAAGTATTTGGGACATAGAGGTTTTTGGTTCCCTTCGATACACGTCATCCAGGCAACTGATAATTCTATGTTTAAAGCAAGCCTCGTTGAAAGTAGAGGATCCTTGAGGGACTGAGACCTAATTTTTCCCATACCTCAGATAGGATATCAGTCTCCCTAAATCCAGATTTTTTTTTTGGATACAATAGCTGGTATTTTGAGGTATTTTCAAAATTATGCTTTGCCTAAGGCGTTCAAAATCATGCAAGAGAATTACAGTTATATGGAAACTGTTTTAAAAATATACATGATTGGGATATTTTTCAAAGAAAGTAAAGATTATTAAATCTGACCCAAATAGAGTTAAAAAGACTGAGTCGACCATAAAAGAAATTTTTTTAAATTGTCAAAATTTTCCCTTCCCCCACAAAAGCCATTATGACCATATAGTTCTATGGAGTAGCACTATAGTATCTTTAAGGAAAAGATAATATGTATTCTATTTAAACTATTCCAAAGCTAAGGAAAAGATAAAAATCCCAACTCATTTCTGAGAGACTAAGCTAACTCTGACATGCCATTCAGATAAGAAAACTATTGGCCAATCTGATTTATGAATATACTGCAAATATTAGCAAATTGAATGTTAAGTAGAATTTAAAAGAATAATATACCACACATTGGAAATAAAAGGATAATTCAACATCAGGAAACAATTTGCATAATTAAAGAGGAAAAAGCCATATGACCTCTTAATAGGTTTATGTGTTAAAATTAAACAGAAATTCATGATAAAATTATTAGTAAGTGGTGACAAGAAGTGTGTCTTTAACTTGAACAAGCGTATTTATCAAGGACCAAGGGCAAACTTCTGACTAAACAGTAAAATAGAGACATTTTCATTAAAAACAGAATCAGGACAAGGATTCCTACCATCAAACGATTTTTCAACATCTTCCGGGGCAGTAAGAAACACTCATTCAGTTACCAAAACCAGTGGTGAAAACAGACATCACTTTTAGTCAAGCAAGTGGATTATTGAGAGTTAAGTATTCCAATTTTATCCTCAAAAAATTTTGCCAGATAATTTCTTAAACTACCATATTGCTTGTTAACTAAACAAATTCTCTTTCACCTTTTATAGGCATACAATATCATTGTCCTATGTGATTTTCCAGATATTTCTCTAAAATCATGCTGACAATCTGGTTCTAGCTTGTCCTGAGATATCAACTATGATTGTCTTCTATTTGTCAAATAAATCAAACAGAAGAGAGTTGAAAGACCTAACCTCACCCTCTCCTATTGCTTTCTACCTTCCATAGTTTCAGAAATAGCCGTATCCTTCATTTTACAAAGCAGGTTTTATGTCTTTGATCCATCACTCTGAATTCTCATTAGTACTAGAGGTACGATAGTGGCTCTGATTTAGAAGCAAAGCCACTAGAATCACTGCAACATGGAACTGGTTTGGCAAATCACTGTTCATCTTTTACAGAAGGAATAAAGACATATTCTTAGCAGTGACAAGTTAACAGAAGAACAAACATGTTAGACTCAACATTTACATGGGTAATATCTATGGAGTTCTAATTAGAAACATATTAATTAAGAATGTTGAATAAACAAACCTTGGAATGAAAGAGCTATTTTTGAAAACTTCGGTTTTCTTTAAATGTCACTCATATTTATAATCTCTGATGAGCTTATGTTTTAAATTCTTCCTCTTAGTTCTGTGAATCATGGTATATTGGAGGTGAGTTGCATCTTGCTAAAGGATTCCCTTATTTCAAGTGCTGTATTTGTACTGATGGCAACAGGCTATGTTTCTTAGCCTAGGGAAGCACGTGTAGTTAGGAGGGACAGAGGCATTTGCAAACGAAAATGGTGAGGTGCATGGGAATCACTATAATTTTCATATCTAGTGACATTGAGAAATTATCAATAAGGGTGAATAGATTGTTTTACCTTGAAGCCTCATACTTAATTTGAGGGAAGAAGACAAAAATCACAATAGACTTGAGCACAAAAAAAGAAAAGTTATAATCTATGGAACTATTGTGCAAAACAAACCATTAATGTCCTCCAAATACGCGGATCTGAGTTAGCTCTTTTTTAACTTTTTATTTTGAGATATAGATTCAAATGTACGTGTAGGAAATAATACAGAGAAATTCTATGTACATTTTACTTGATTTCACTCAATAATAACATCTTGCAAAACTGTAGTACAATATCACAACCAGAATGTTGATATTGATACTGTCCACCCAGCTTGTTTAGATTTCCCTAGTTTTACTTGTATGTGGTGTGTGTGTGTGTGTGTGTGTGTGTGTGTGTGTGTGTGAGGAAGAGAGTTCATCACGTAGACAGGTTTGTCTCTCCACCACTACAGCCAAGATCCTGAACAGTTCCAATGTTAAGAACCCTCTGTATTGCCTTTAAAGATTTTATTTATTTGAGAGAGAGAGAGAGAGAGAGAGAGAGAGAGAGAGAGAGAGAACAAGCAGGGGGAGTGGCAAAGGGAGAGGGAGAAGCAGAATTCCCGCTGAGCAGGGAGCCCAACACGGGACTCGATCCCAGGACCCTGAGATCATGACCTGAGCCAAAGGCAGACGCTTAACTGAATGAACCACCCAGGTGCCCCTGTATTGCCTTTTTAAAAACACACCTACCCCCTACCCACTCCCCGACTCCCCTGTCCTTAACCCCTGTCAACCACTAATCTGTTCTCCATTTCTATAATTTCTTCTTGTCAAGAATGTTATGTAAATGGAATCATATAGTATGTAATCTTTCAGGATTTGCTTTTTCCACTCAGCATTATTCTCAGGAGATTCATCCAATTTGTAGCATGTATCAGTAGTCTATTCCTTTTGCTGCTGAGTAATATTCTGTGCTATGGATGTAGCATGGTTTGTTTACCATTCACTCATTGAAGGACATCTGTGTTGTTTCCAGTTTGGGGTTATTATGAATCGAGCTGCTTTGAATATTTGTGCACTAGTATTTGGGGGAACATAAATTTCCATTTCTCTTGATTAAAGGCCCAAGAGTGCAATCGCTGGGTCATGTGGTGATTGTGGGTTTGGTTTTATGAGAAACTACTAAACTGGTTTCCTGAGCGGCTACCCCCTTTCAGGTTCCCACCGGCAGTGCACCCGTGATTCTGTTTGGTTTCTCCATATCCTTGCCAGCCCTTGGCGTGTCACTGTATTTTATTTTAGCCAGTGTGATAGGTGTTGGGTGTGCTTTTCATCAGGGCTCCTCAACCTCAGCACTACTGACAATTTGGATTGGAGAATTCCTTGTGTTGAGGGGGAGAGCTGTCTTATGCATTGTAGGATGTTTAGCCACATCCCTGACCTCTACCTACCAGATGCCAGTAGCACCTCCCACTCCACTGTGACAACCAAAAATGTCTTTAGATATTGCTAAATGTCTCCTTGGAGACAAAATCTTCCCTTCTTGAGAATCACTGTAATCCATCATGGCACTCTAAGTCCGAGTAAGACAAGATCAGTAATGCTTGTGTATCTCCTCTGGGTTCTTTCCCCCCTTTATTTTGGAAATTAAGAGCTTTTCGTCACCACCACTCTCCTCTCTTTCCAACTGAACTCCTCAACTCATCCCCCAGACCCATAGACTTATAACCCCGTGATGATGGCTTAATGGACTAAGACCAAAGTGAAATTGCTTCCATATGATCTTCACTATTTAGGCTTGCCCAGGCTATTAACTCTCAAATTGTCTCCATTAGCTACAAATGTGCCTGCTAAAACTTGTTTATAAGGCGCTAATCCCATGAAGGAGAAAATTCAGAATATTTACGAAATGAGGAGAGAAAGGTCTGGACAAAAGGAGGCTGAGGCACATGAGAATAAATCCAGGCTAAAACAGATAATGCTCCAAGTTGGGGAAAGGTATAATTTCAATGGCTGTATCTGCAGTTTTACCTCTAAGCACACAACTCCGCGCATCACTTCAAGTATATGTCAAAACACTAATTCCCCCATTTGTCAGTCTATCAAAATGCTTCTCATCCTCCAAAGCTCAGATCAAGCCCTATCTCTTCTGTAACACCTTCTCCAATCCTCCCAGCTGGAACAAAATAATCTTTCCCCTGGATTCTGCCCACATTTATCTCCACCTTGATCGTTACTAGGATTCATATCATTCTGACCATGCTTTGATTTTGTGTGCATCTGTCTCCATAGCGAGATGGCTAACTTCCTGAATTTTATTTAGTAGGGACTTAAAGACCAGAGCAAGAGTGCCTGTACAGGAATACAATAGGGTGCATAGAAGGAAGAAGGGCAAAAGATGGAGATGCAGCTGGCAGCTGAGAGGCAATGGAAAAAAGGGTGATTTCCAAGTCACGATTCTTAGGGGGCTCTAGGGCTAATCCCACCCCTGAATTTGGATCCAAGTTATCTCTGGGACTGGCAGAGGGTGGGGGGGAACATATTTACTATAAAGTAGGAGCAGGGGATCTTCTGAGTCAATAGCTGTCAATCTGAATCACCAGGAAAGCTTCTTAAAACACATATTGTTGGGCCCCACCCTTAGAAATGTTGATTTGGCATCAGGGGTAGAGCGCGAGAATATGCATCTTTAACAGGTTCCCAGATGCTGCTGATGCTGGTGGTCCAGCACCACACTTTGAGAATCACTGTTCTAGCCGGCTGTGTTGATAGCATGGGCTTACCTCAAGGTTCCAACACAGCCTGTGGAGGTCAGTCCATCTGCATTAGAGTGGAGAGCTGTTGGGGGAAGGGCTTGTGTAGGGGGACCAAACCGGGCAGCACCTCCTCTTTCATGAGACAAGTCTAAAATCTCCCCATGAACGTGGGATCTGGACCTCTTTTAATGACTTTAACTAGACAAACATTTAATGAGACATTCGTCTTTGTATCTCTGAAGTGCTTTGCCTAGTGTAGGTGGAGGACATTCGATAAATTCTCATTAAATTTAAAAAATGACTGGATGAACTTAATATCCTTGCAGTCCTTGGGCGGTCCTTACATAGAGTAGTTGTCCAATAAAAGTCCGTTCGTCTTGTTGCTGCTGCTAATGATGCCATAACATCATTCTTAACCTGATACTGAACAAGGTGTTGCCTATGGAGGACAGAGGATGAGGAAATAGTGGAATGAAGAGTCAGTTTTGAGGAGATAAAGATCTATAAAACTAATCCGGGCTGCAGATATTGCCCAGGAGCTATTTAACTAGTGGAATCTTGATAGAGACGCATAGGTAGATAGATAAGTAGATAGATAGATAGATAGATAGATGGAGAGATAGATAGATAGATGATAGATAGGTAGATAGATAGGTAATAGATAGAAAGATAGATAGATAGATAGATAGATAGATAGATAGATAGATAGATAAATAGATAGATGATAGATAGAGATGGATGAACAGATGGGTAGATATAAAGATATATCCACTCCCCCTCATGGGTTCTGTGGCAGGCAAACTTGTAAGATGGCCCCAAGGATTCCCCACCTCCTGGTATTCATGCCCATGTATAACTCACTCCCTTTGAGTGTGGCCTGGACCACTTAAGGAAGTTGTTCTAAAAATTGAATACAGCAGAAGTGATGGGATATTACTTCCCCCGTCAGAAGTAACAAGACGTCCAAATCCCTGCGACTTCCTTCTCTCTTGCCCTCTTTCTCTTGCCTTTTCATGTGCTCACTATAATGAAGCCAGATGTAATATTTGGAGATGCCCTGTGGAGAGACCAATTGGCAAGAAATTGAGAGAGGCCTCTGACCAACAGACAATGAGGAACTGAAGCCATCAGTCCAACATGGATCCAACAACCTCATGAGTGAGCTAGGAAGCAAATCCTTCTAAATTAAGCCTTGAGGTGACAGTGGCCTTTTGAGAGACCCTGGGGACAGTGGACCCAGTTAAACCATATGTGAATTCCTGACCCACAGAAACTGTGATATAATAAATACATACTGTTTCAAGGCACTAAATTTTGAGGTAATTTGTTATGCAACAATAGATAATGAATACAGATTCTTTTCTAAAAATGACAACATCTTCTGCATAGCATCAAAGAATGTGTGTGTGTGTGTGTGTGTGTGTGTGTGTGTGTATCGGGCATAGTCTTATTTCGCATCATACAAGAGTTGTTGCCAATCTGATCCCCTAAGTAAACACCAAAAGTTTTGGGACTAATTAGGATTACGATTATTATCATTATTTTTAAACTTCCCAGTTCTAATTGGGCTATCCCACTCACCTTATTCACAACTAATTGAAAAAACTATGATATTTGTAATAATAGTCTTATTCTTTCTGACTCAGATTTCTAGCTCTACTCATACCTTCTTGCAGACTTAGGTGAGACTCAAGAAGAATGTGGCTATACCCCATCCATGGCTGGAGTCTCAAGTACTACAACCATACATAAACTCTTTTACAGGACAACATTCATTCACTCATTTGCTCAATTTTTAACAGATGATTACTGACTGCCTACTCTGAGCAATGCATTGTGCTAGAACAATAATGAGAAGATGCCCATGACCAGAATGTGTTCATATCCCCTTTCAAATTTATAGTAAGCATTATATGTACCCCCGCAGGGATTGTTTTAGCAATGTCTATGTAGCACGTATTGTGAGAACATTACCATGTGTGAAATACACTCAGTAAAAAAAGCTGATTCTCAGGAATAGACAAGAAGTTTACCATTGGCATGTACTTCAACCAGCCCTGAAAAATGAAACACTGACAATGGGCCCTCTCAGCTATGGCTGACGTGGCACCTGACTTGACATTTGAAACTTCAGCTGGCTATTTCCCAAAGGGCCACAATGAGGGCTTAAAGGGTGGTTTTAGGGGCCTCACTGTAAAGATGAAACCCAACAAGGCAGACACCATTGTGTGTGTGACATGGATTCAGCTCTGCTTGCCTAGTCAGCAGGTAGCACAACCACGGCTCTTTACATCCCATGTCCCTCAGAGTTTCCAGAGATCACAGAAAGGGAACAAAGGACAGTATAAGCTCAGGAGGCACACTGCTTATAAATGAAAAGCAATATAGAAGTATTAAAGTAAATCATATACATTTGGTAATGTATATGAAAAGACTTAATTTGTATTTTGCTTATCTTTTGATCTAGCAAATCTATTTCTAGGAATTTATCCTGAGGGGGGAAAATCACAGGGCTTTGAAAAAATCTATGGCTATATAGGTATTTGCTAAAATTATGTTCATGAGGGAAGAAATTGGAAACAGCCTCAATACACACCAAGCGGGGACTGAGTAAATTAATTATTATATAATCACACAATGGAATATAATCCAGTCATTAAAATAATATTGTGGAACAACAATTAAGAATTAAGGAAATATTAATGTTCATTATATATTATAAAGTAAAAAGTAAGTTAAGAAAAACGTACAATTTTTTATGTTTTTGTTTAAAAAATGTGTGCATGTACAGTGTGTACACATGTGTGTATATGTAGAGAAAAATATTAATAGTGGTTCTGTCTAGAAATAATAATATTTTTATATAACTATATGGTCTATGTTTTCCATATGAGTATATATTGTTGAAATTAGGGATAATTTAAATTTTATTAGTTTTATTTAACTATTGCCTATGTTTTCTATAATGACCATATGCTGTAGAGAAAACATTAAATTCTTATTTTAAAAAGGGATCAGTTAGCTGAAAATGTACATTTAAAGGGATTCTTAAACCAAATCTTGAGGTTTTAGGTAGACAAAAAGGAAATATATGTAACTAAGCATCTCCAGTTCTGCCTTTGGCCCAGCAAATTAGCCATCACTTTAAGACGATAGAAAGTTAAAGGGCTTCAAATGTCACTGTCTGGTAACAATCCTAGGTCCTGCTGTCTTCTGGCACTGGGACTTTCCTTTTGCCAATGAATGAATCAGAAGTCTTTGGGCTAGGGGAGAGGAAGGAAATGGCCTTTCAAGGAGGAAGGAGAGAAGATGGGCCCTTACATAAAGACAAACAAATGCCACTTGGGGAAGGCACATATGTGTGAGCGCTACTTAGACAGGTAGGTCCTCAAAGGCAGTTAAAACATAAACATATTTGCTGTTCAGAGGCAGAGTTTTTCCTTTTTTTAAATTAGTTTCAATAGGCAATCTCAAACCAAAGTTGTAGAAGATGCTAATATAATAGGTGTACAAACACTTAGTTTTTTCCCAAGATCAGGGGCGCCTGGGTGGCTCAGTCGTTAAGTGTCTGCCTTCGGCTCAGGTCATGATCCCAGGGTCCTGGGATCGGGCCCCACATCAGGCTCCCTGCTCTGTAGGAAGCCTGTTTCTCCCTCTCCCACTCCCGCTGCTTCTGTTCCCTCTCTCACTGTGGCTCTCTCTGTCAAATAAATAAATAAAATCTTAGTTTTTTCCCGAGATCAAGCAAAACCTGAGATTTTACTAGGCAACTGATTTTTATTTTAAATCAAAATAATACTTCACGTTTAGGTCATTTTCTTCTCTGAAAGTTTTTCCATTTCTTTTATCTGAATAAAAAAGGGAGCTTTCCAACCGGAGTTCAGTTGAGGCATACATAAAATATCTATATAGACCAAAAACATAATTTAACAAATGCTCTGATTCAATTATGTTGCTTCTTTGTTTTTTTTTAAAAAGATTTATTTATTTGAGAGAGAGAGAGAGAGCGTGAGCAAGTGGGGGGGGCGGGGAAGGGGCAGAGGGAGAGGGAGATAAGCAGACTCCCCACTGGGAGCGTGGGGCCTGACGCAGGACTAGATCCCAGAACCCTGAGATCATGACCTGAGCAAAGGATCTGCCACCTAATCGGAGCCAACCAGTCACCCCTGTTTATTCTTTCTAAAAGACACAAAACACATCCTAGGAATATATACAGACCAATCCTGCCCTATGTGAACCCACAGCAAGAGAACAGGTGGGGCAGCTGAGAGAGAAGACATGTTAAAGTAAGACAGACAAGCAAATACCATTTTCAACACAATGTATTAAGTGCTTTAATAGATTAATGCACAGTGTGAATGCTATGGGAGACCAAATGACCTTTTATTTTATTTTTTTATTATGTTCAGTTAGCCACTGTATAATACATAATTAGTCCTTGATGCAGTGTTCAACAATTCGTTAGTTAAGTATAACACCCAGTGCTCATCACAACACCTGCCCTACTCAATACCCATCACCCTATTACCCCCTCCCCCACCCTCCTCCCCTTTGAAACCCCCAGATTGTTTCTCGGGGTCCACAGTCTCTCATGGTTCATCTCCCTCTCTGATTTCTCCTCCTTTGGATTTCCCTCCCTTCCCCTATGGTCCTATGTGCTATTGCTTATGTTCCACATATGAGTGAAACCATATGATAATTGTCTTTCTCTGTTTGACTTACTTCATTTAACATAATCCCCTCCAGTTCCATCCATGTTGATGTAAATGGTGGGTATTCATCGTTTCTGATGGCTGAATAATATTCCACTGTGTATATGTACCACATCTTCTTTATCCATTCATCTGTTGAAGGGCATCTGGGCTCCTTCCACAGTTTGGCTATTGTGGACACTGCTGCTATGAACATTGGGGTGCATGTGCCCCTTCTTTTCACTACATCTGTATCTTTGGGGTAAATACCCAGTAGCGCAATTGCTGGGTCGTAGGGTAGCTCTATTCTTAACATCTTGAGGAAACTCCATACTGCTTTCCGGAGTGGCTGTACCAACTTGCATTCCCACCAACAGTGTAAGAAGGTTCCCTTTTCTCCACATCCTTGCCAACGTTTATTGTTTCCTGTTTTGTTAATTTTTGCCATTCTAACTGGTGTAAGGTGGTGTCTCGTTGTGGTTTTGATTTGTATTTCCCTGATGGCTAATGATGATGAGCATTTTTTTCATGTCTTTGTTAGCCGTTTGTATATCTTTTTCGGAGAAGTGTCTGTTCATCTCTTCTGCCCATTTTTTGACTGGATTATTAGTTTTTTGAGTGTGAGTTTGAGAAGTTCTTTATAGACCTTGGATATCAGCCCTTTATCTGTAATGTTATTTACAGATATCTTCTCCCATTCCGTGGGCTGCCTCCTAGTTTTGTTGACTGTTTCCTTTTTATCTTGATTAAGTCCCAAAAGTTCATTTTTGCTTTTGTTTCACTTGCCTTTGGAGACGTGTCTTCAAAGAAGTTACTGTAGCCGATGTTGAAGAGGTAACTGCCTATGTTCTCCTCTAGGATTTTGATGGATTCCTGTCTCACATTGAGGTCTTTCATCCATTTTGAGTTTATCTTTTTTTCAGTATCATAAAAACCATCTATGAAAAGCCCACAGCGAATATCAGTATCAATGGGAAAAAGCTGAGAGCTTTTCCCTTAAGATCAAGAACACGACAGGGATGCCCACTCTCACCACTATTGTTCAACATAGTACTAGAAGTCCTAGCCTCAGCAATCAGAAAACAAAAAGAAATAAAAGGCATCCAAATTGGCAAAGGAGAAGTCAAACTCTCCCTCTTTGCAGATGACATGATACTTTATGTGGAAAACCCAAAAGACTCCACCCCCAAATTACTAGAACTCATACAGCAATTCAGCAATGTGGCAGGACACAAAATCAATGCACAGAAATCAGTTGTTTTTCTATACACTAACAATGTAACTGTAGAAAGAGAAATTAAGGAATAAATTCCATTCACAATAGCAACAAAAACCATAAGATACCTAGGAATAAACCTCACTAAAGAGGTAAAAGATCTATACTCTAGAAACTACAGAACACTTATGAAAGAAATTGAGGAAGACACAAAAAGATGGAAAAATATTCCATGCTCATGGATTGGAAGAATAAACATTGTGAAAATGTCTATCCTCCCCAGAGCTATTTACACTTTCAATGCCATCCCTATTAAAATACCATTGGCATTTTTCAAAGAGCTGAAACAAAAAATCCTAAAATTTCTGTGGAACCAGTAAAGATCCCAAATGGCCAAGGGAAGGATGAAAAAGAAAAAGAAAGCCGGGGACATCATGTTGCCTGACTTCAAGCTCTATTACAAAGCTGTGATCACCCAGACAGCATGGTATTGGCACCAAAACAGACATATAGACCAATGGAACAGAATACAGAGCCCAGATATGGACCCTCAACTCTATGGTCATCTAGTCTTCGACAAAGCAGTTAAAAATATGCAATGGAAACAAGACAGTCTCTTCAATAAATGGTGCTGGGAAAATTGGACAGCTATATACAGAAGAATGAAACTGGGCTATTCCCTTACACCATATGCAAAGATAAACTCAAGAAGGGACTTTTTTTTTTAAAGATTTTATTTATTTATTTGAGAGAGAGAGAGAGTGAGAGAGAGCACGAGAGGGGAGAGGGTCAGAGGGAGAAGCAGACTCCCCGCTGAGCAGGGAGCCCGATGTGGGACCCGATCCCGGGACTCCAGGATCACGACCTGAGCTGAAGGCAGTCGCTTAACCAACTGAGGCACCCAGGCGCCCAAGAAGGGACCTTTTAAAAATACCCAACAGGGGAAGGCTTGCAGAAGTGGAAAGACTTTTGTTGGATCTTGAAAAGATGGGAACTTATCCCAGTAGGTGAATGGGGCATACATGTTAGGGCAGAGAGATGTGACAAAGCAAGGATCACCAACTAGGGTGGGAAGTTGTAGACAATATAGTAGTAAAGATTGGCAGAAGTCAATGATATTAAGATATAGGCTCAGCTGCTTGAACAATTACACCAAAATACCAGTGGCTTAAACAAAACGGACATTCATTTTTCTCCTTGTAACACTCCAGTCATAAATCATGCAGGGTGATAAGACAGATCTACAGTGTGGGGTGCCCAGACCCTTTCATAGTGTTGCTCTGTAATCTCCAAACCCTGGCTTCCATCTCATGATCTGAGTGGCCGCTCCAACTCCCACCGTCATGTCTATATTCCAGGAGCAGGAGTGTGGAAGACATGCTCCTTTCCTTCAAAGCAAATAAGCCAGGTATTTCACTCATCACTTCTGCTCACATCATTTTGGCCAATACCTAGTAATATGACTGCAAGAGAGGCTGGGAATTCGGTCTTTACCTGGCCGGTCATACGCAAAGCAACAACTCAAGGGCACGACTGACTAAAGTTCAAAGGGAAGAATGGATAATGGGGACCATTAGCAGTTTCAGACACAATTACCCAATTGGTAGGTGGGTTGGATTGTGGGATCTGGCTAGAAAGCAAGAGGAATGGCATTACCATATTTATATTTTTGAAAAATTACTTACATTAAGCTCTGGAATTTGGATTAGAGGGCATCAAGGAAGGAAGTGGAGAGACCAGTTAGGAGGCTGGTGCAGTAGATGAGAGGAAAAATGAGGGTGGTTTAGACTATGAAAAAAAGTGGTCTGATTTGAGAGAAGTTTATGACCGATAATCCATAGCCCCAGGGGATTGGATGAATATAAGGAGTGACCAAAAGAAGAAGGAAATACTCAAGAATGTGTCCCAGACTTCTGCTTAGAGATTTGAATGGACCATTCTCAGAGACTGGGAAGAATGAAGATTTGGTCAGGCTGAAGTTGTAGTGTCCTAGGAAAGGACAGAATTAATGAATTTCGGAGTCATACATTATAAGAGATTATGTCACCGATGAAATGTGGACTGGATACCTATGAAACAAAGGAAGTTTTAGAGCAATAAAAACATACCTGTCAATTTCTGTTATTTCACTGAAACAAAATTTGATTATACATTCATAGCTCACAAGCTCAGATAGTTTAAGAACTTTTAAGATTCCCTAACTGTGGTATATTATTATTAAAAATTATTCATTCACCCCTCTTCCTTTTTGGTGGATGCAGTATACTTGCCTATCCCTGGATTCTAGGTTTGTCCATTGACTTGTTTTTTTAAATTTAAATTCAATTAGCCAACATATAGTACATCATTAGTTTTTGGTGTAGTGTTCAATGATTCATTAGTTGTGTATAACACCCAGTGCTCATCACATCACGTGCCCTCCTTAATGTCCATGGACTTATATTAGACAGTGGGTTGTCAGGAGACACAAGGCTTGCAAAGCACTTTGGAGAGTGGGCTTTTTCACTTGCACCTCTGCTATCACCGTGAGAAGAACTTGCTTTATCTCTCTGTTCCTGGGAGGAAAAGGAAAGGCACAGAGAACCCAGCTTCCCCAGGCCAGTCCCTCCCAGGAGAGCCATCCCCCAGCTGATCTTCAAACGTGTGAGGCTCTCTGCCTCTGAGAGTCTGTGGTTGGTTTTTTTCCCGCAGTTTTGTTACCATAGTTAGTAATACACAAAATATTTCCTGATACAATGCCTACAATTCCCACCCCCCCCAACATAACTGACATTTCTTGAGTGATTCGCCATTCTTCTGTATTAGGTTACTGTGTGCTATGTGAATTTTGATTGGAGAGAAGTAATAGGGAGTTTTAATTGAGATGAATGCCCAGACACCCAAAAGAATTCGCGAAGTTCCTGGATTTTCGGTGATAGGAAAGGGAGAGGAGAAGACAAAACGAATGGAGAGCAGGACTGAAGCTAATATTCACCTTCTTCACGTGCATTTTTAGGACTTATATGGTACTCACCTAATTGCTTGATTTAGGAGGAAGCAGAATTTATTCCAGATCTTTTAAATATTCGATCCTTTTCCTCTAGATATACTATATTTTACTCTATTTGTATATCTACTCAATATTGTAAAGATACTATTTCTTTTCAAACTGAGGTATAGATTTGACACAATCAGTGTGAAAATGCACAAACTGACTGTAAAATTTATATGGAAATGCAAAGGCGGAGAATATCCATGCCAATCTTCTGTTTCTTTCCAATACGTAGTTTTTTATTAATTAAGATCAAGTTCAAAAATAGAATGACCCCCTTTAACCTATGCCAGTGATATGATGTTAACGTCTTGAGCATTTTATAGATTAAGTTAGAAAAATTTTAGTAGGAGCCATGCTTAATGAAAGTTCATCTATTTTATCATTGTCTTCTTTTTAATTCTTCCTTTTCTTTTTAATTGAAGTATATATTTTTTAAGTTTTTATTTAAATTCCAGTTAACACAGTGTAATATTAGTTTCAGGTGCACAATATAGTGATGCAACACTTACATACAACACCCAGTGCTCATCACAACAAGTACCCTCCTTAACCTCCATCACCTCTTTCCTCCATCCCCCGACCTCCCCTCTGATAACCATCAGTTTGTTCTCTAAGTTAAGAGTCTGTTTCTTGGTCTGCCTCTCTCTCTCTCTCTCTCTTTTTTTACCTATGCTTGTTTGTTTTGTTTCTTAAGTTCCACATATGAGTGAAATCATATGGAATTTGTCTTTCTCTGACTTACTTTGCTTAGCATAATATTCTCAGTATACTTAATATACAGTGTTATATTAGTTTCAGGTGTACAATATAGTGATTCAGCAATTCTATACTTTTCTCAGTGCTCATCAGGATAACTGTACTCTTAATCTCCTTTATCTCTTTCACCCATGTCCCCTATGGCAACCACCAGGTTTTTCTCTCTGTTTCTCTTATTTGAAGATAGTGGACACACAGTGTTACATTAGTTTCAGGTGTACAACTTAGCGATTTGAATGGTTTACGCATTATGCTATGTTCACTACAAGCGTGCGTACCATTTGTTACATTACACTGCTGCTATTACAAGATCATTGACTGTATTCCTTGTGCTGTGCTGTTTATTCCCACCGTTTAATCATTCCATAACTGAAACCTGTTACCTCTCACTGACCTCCCCCCACTGTGCCCAACTCCTACCCCCTTCCCCTTCTGGGACCATCAGTTTGTTCTCTGCATTTATAGGTCTGATTCTACTTTTTGTCCATTTATTCATTTTTTTTAGATTCCGCTGGAATCATATAGTCTTTGTCTCTCTCAGTCTGATTTATTGCACTTAGCATAATACTCTTTAGGTCCATCTATGTTGTCTCAAGTGGCATGATCTCATCCTTTTTTATGGCTGCATAATATTTATGTGTGTGTGTGTGTGTACACGTGTGTGTACTTCATCTTCCTTATCCATTCATCTGTGGGTGGACACTTAGGTTTCTTCCATATCTTGGCTATTGTAAATAATGCTGCCATAAATATAGAGGGTGCATATATCTTTTAGATTTTCATTTTCTTTGGGGTAAATATCCGATAGTGGAATTATTAGATCATATGGTATTTCTATTTTTAGTTTTCTGAGGAATCTCCATACTGTTTTCCACAGTGGCTGTACCAACTTACATTCCCACCAACAGTGCATGAAGGTTCCTTTTTCTCCACATCCCTGCCAACACATGTTTTTTATTGTCTTCTTAATTTTAGCCATTCTAACAGGTGTGGGGTGATATCTCATTGTGGTTTTGATTTGATCCCTGCGATGAGCGATGTTGACCATCTTTTCATGTGTCTGTTGGCCATCTGGATATCTTCTTTGGAAAAATATCTATTAGGGTCCTCTCCCATTTTTTAATTAGGTTGTTTGGTTTGTTTTTTTTTTTTTTTTTTGGTGTTGAGTTGTACAGTCCTTTATATATTTTGGCTATTCCTTATCAGATCTCTCATTTGCAAATATCTTCTGTCATTCAGTAGGCTCTTTTTTGTTTTGTTGATGGTTTCCTTCGCTGTGCAAAAGCTTTTTATTTTGGGGTGCCTGGTGGCTCAGTCTGTTAAGCATCTGCCTTTGGCTCAGGTCATGATCCCGGAGTCCTGCGATCAAGCCACACATCGGGGTCCCTGCTCCTCGGGGAGCCTGCTTCTCCCTCTGCCTCTGTCTCTTCTCTCTCTCTCTGTCTCTCATGAATAAATAAATAAAATCTTTTTTCAAGAAAAGCTTTTTATTTTGATGTAGTCCCAATAGTTTATTTTTGCTTTCGTTTCCCTTGCCTCAGGAGATATATCTAGAAAAATGTTGGCTGATGTCAGAAAAAGTATCACCTATGTTCTCTTCTAGGATTTTTATGGTTTCAGGTCTCACATTTAGGTCTTTAATCCATTTTGAGTTCATTTTTGTGTACGGTGCTAGAAAGTGGTCCAGTGTCTTCTTTTACATGTAGCCATCCAGTTTTCTCAGCATCATTTATAGAAAATGCTGTATTTTTCCCGTTGTATATTTTTGCCTCCTTTGTCATAAATTAATTGACTGCATAAGGGTGGGTTTATTTCTGGGGTCTCTAATCTGTTCCCTTGATCTATGTGTCTATTTTTTTTTTTTGCCAGTACCATATTGTTTTAATTGCTACACCTCTGTAGTAAATGTATTGTGATACCTTTAGCTTTCTTCTTCTTTCTCAGGATTGCTTTGGCAATTTGGGGTCTTCTGTGATTCTAGGCAAATTTTAGTATTATTTTAGTTTTGTGAGAAATGCTGTTGGCATTTTGATTGCATTGAATCTATAGATTGCTTTGGGTAATATGGACATTTTAACAATATTAATTCTTGCACTCCCTGAGCATGGAATATCTTTCCATTTGTTTGTGTCCTCTTCCATTTCTTTCATCAGAGTTTCATAGTTTTTGGAGTACAAGTCTTTCATATGCTTGGTTAAGTTTATTCCTAGGTATTTTATTCTTTTTGGTGCAGTTGCAAATGGTATTGTTTATTTAATTTCTCTTTCTGGTACTTCATTATTAGTGTATAGAAACACTACTGATTTGTGGGTATAAATTTTGTATCCTGCCACTTTACTGAATTTTTTTATTACTTCTAATAGGTTTTTGGTGGAGTCTTTAGGCTTTTCTATGTATATATCCTGTTGTCTACAAATAGTGACAGTTTAACTTCTTTGTTACCAATATGGACACCCCTTATTTCTTTTTCTTTTCTGATTGCTGTGGCTAGCATTTCCATTGCTATCTTGAATAAAAGTGGTAAGAGTAGACATCCTTGTCTTGTTTCTGACCTTAGAGGAAAAGCCCTCAGTTTTTCCCCATTGAGTATGATGTTAGCTATGGGTTTTTAATATATGGCCTTTATTATGTTGAGGTATGTTCCTTCTAACCCCACTTCGTTGAAAATTTTTGTCATGAATGGATGTTGAATCTTGTCAAATGCTTTTTCTGCATCTGTTGAGATGATCCTATGATTTTTATCCTTTGTCTTGTTGATGTGATATATGACATTGATTGATTTGTGAATATTGAACCATCTTTGGAACCCCAGAATAAATCCCACATGACTGTGGTAAATAATCTTTTTATGTATTGTTGCATGTAGTTTCCTACTATTTTGTTGAGGATTTTTACATCTGTGTTCATCAGGGATATTGGCCTGTAGTTTTTGTTTGTTGTAGTGTCTTTGTCTGGTTTGGTATCAGGGTAATGCTGGCCTCATAGAATGTATTTAGAAGCTTTCTTTCTTCTTCTATTATTTGGAATAGTTTAAGGAGGATGGGTGTTAACTTTGCTTTAGATGTCTGGTAGAATTCACCTGTGAATCCATCTGGTCTTAGACTTTTGTTTTCTGGTAGTTTTTTAAATTACTTATTCAGTTTCATTACTTGCAGTCAATCTGTTCAGATTTGTCATTTCTTCTTGGTCTAGTTCTGGAAGATTATATGTTTCTAGGAATTTACTCATTTCTTCTAAATTGTCCAGTTTATTTATCCATACCAATCTTCAAGCATAGAGCTGGAGGACATTACTAGATATCAAGGCTTATATAAAGCTAAAGCAATTAAGTCCATGTGGCACTGGTACAAAGAGAGACAAATGAACCATCGAGACAAAATAGAGAGTCTAGAAAGAGACCCACCGATATAGAGTCACATGACTTACGACAAAATTGATTCTTTGGTGCAACGGGGGAAAGGATCTTTTTAATAAATGGCCCTGGATTATTTAAATATCCAAATGGAAAATAAAATGAATCTTGCCCACTACCCCACACCATACACAAAATTAATTTAGATAGAATGTAGCTATAAATGTAAAAGTAGAGCAACGAAGAAAACATAGGATACTATTTTCATGACTCAGGAGTAGGCAAACAGTTCTTAAATAGGATCAGAAAGAAAATAAATGACAATCTGGACTATAAATCTAATCATCTAGTTGTGAAGTGACACCACCAGTACCACTTCAAGGGTGTGATGTGGACCACAAGGCATTATTCCGTTTATGGAATAGACACTTAAGTTTATTATTCCCATGTCAGGCCTCATTTTATAAAACCCCCCAATCTCTGATGGAAAAGATCATAGAATGAATGAGTTTTCTTTTCCTTTTTTTAAGTGGATGCCAGGCCCAGTGTGAAGCCCAACGCGGGGCTTGAACTCAGGACCCTGAGATCAAGACCTGAGCTGAGATCAAGAGTTGGATGCTTAATTGACTGAGCCACCCAGGCGCCCCATGAGTTTTCTTTCTATTATCAGATATCGTTCACTGGTATCTGAATCAATATTAGGGAATAATTCTAAAGAGATCATTTTTTTCCAATGTAATTTTCTCCAATATTAGTATGCTCACCACAGAGAGGCATCACAGAGCAAACAGATAATATAATACCTCCTTGCTCCACACCTCCTACCCCTTGCAGTAGTGCATTAAAGGCCCATGTAAACAGCAAGCTTCCTTAGTAAGCTTCCACTTGACCAACTGGCGGTGCCAAATCGCAAGTGTTAGATCACTCGGAAATGAAAATAAAACATCTCACATGAGGATCTGAGTAAAGGGGAAAGAAGATTAACCATATATAAGCAATTCTTAATAGCATCCATCACATTAAATAAGGTAAACATAGTCGATTTCAGCCATTTCAAGAGCTGAGAGATTATATGGAAAGGAGGACTCAAAAGATTAACTGTCAAGGCAGCATGGAAATGAGCCCAGCAAAGGGTAGCTTGAGCAGTAGCACTGTGTTCTCTCTCTGCTCTGTGATGTTCACAAACACGCAGGTGGCAGACCTCACCTAGAGTGGCCCAGAGGCTGCCAAAAGAGGCTGCACCTGAGTCAATGAAACTGTGAGCTATTTTTTCCCCTGCAGATGTGTGCCAGGATGGATTTGTGGTCCCAGAGGGAGGAGTCAGGGCATCAGCCCTGAAGTCATTTCAGAGCAAGACGTCAGCACACCCCACAGAGAACCCTCTCTCCCTAACAGGCACACTCATTGACGTCACACACACAACCTTGACGATTCCAAATGAAGTCTGGCAGAATCTGAAAGTTCTGATTGCAAAGGGTGTGTGTGTGTGTGTGTGTGTGTGTGTGTGCGCGTGTTATTCTGCCACTTACAATGGGGTGAGTGGTGTGTTACAAGCTACTCCATGTGGGTACTCACACTCCACAGTAGTGAGTTACGTAACAAAAAGCTTCCTATGAGGATTGCTCTTTTGTCTCTTGGGGAAAAGAAGGAGGCATAATGCCTGCCAGGAGAAAAAACAATCTATATTATCAGTGGTGAAGAAAAATGATCAGGAAGTCATTTTTTTCAATATAATTTTCCCCAAAATTCAACTGCTACAGTGACAGAGACCATAAAACAGTAGCTTCTCCACTGTCCATCTGACTCACTCAGATCTTGGACTTAGTTAACCCCTTCTGGCTTTCTTTACCTGCAAAATGAAAATGTAAAGCATTTGTTAATTGCCTGCCTCAAGGTCGGCAGAAAATAAAGAATCTATGAACATTTTTAAACTTGGCTGATTACTTTCTGTTCTGCCAGCTCACTGTATTATGCAATAGCATGCTAATACCCAAATGTACTTAACCTTGGCAAAGACTAATTGATCGACTTTAAAATGACTTCAACTTTTATTTTAAAAGTGCACAAGTACAAAATATTTACAGCCATTACCGAGAGAGCTTTGATGATTTATTTCTGTAGAGCAGAACCAAAAGACTTTTCATTAAAAGAGGAAGTGCCTCTTAATCAGAAAATGACTTTTTCCTTTAATAAAAAAATCAGCCATTCATATGAGATTCATGCGTAACTGGCTATGTGTTAAATACACTAAATAGGCTTAGAGGATTAATAATAAATTTAGAGATTTTAGCACAATTAGGAGCACATGTCACTTCCCTTTCCCTCTAAGTGTCTCCCACCACTCAGCTCCCAAATGGACTCACAAAGAGGAAGACAATTTGTCAGTTCTGAAATATTTTGTAATATAGATATTCTTGGGAAACAAAGACCGCATGAAGCTAACATGTCAGTCTGTGTGTCTGGAAGATAAGTCTTTGCAAGGGCTTTAGCAAAACACATTAAGATTCTGGCATTGCTAGTTCTTCTAAGAAGACGTGAGCGGAAAGTGGCTTTTTCATTTTGTCTGATCAGGATAAGCTGCCGTGGTCATCAGGTTCCCAATCTCTCCTCCCAGTCACTGTCCCCCTCCCTGGTTCTTCCCTTGATTAAATGAAGTTGGCTACACTCTGATGGGCCATGGAGATTAATTCAGAATATGTGCAGAATCCACCTGGCAAACCAGATAAAGGCAGCTTCCAAGAGTGGAAACGGAACAAAGGCATGAATAATAACAGAGGAGGATTTACAAAGGACAAAAATATGGGCCGCCATTTGAAAGTGACAGTAATTACTTAAGTAAATGTCAAAACGCTTGAAAGAAACAAGAGGAAGACAAGTCATGAATATTTAAAGTTGAAACATGGCATTCTATTGATGTGCCATTTGGAAAGAGATCCTTCTGTTAGCTCAGGTAGTGTGTTTTGGAAGTGGTGTACAGTCTATCTATCTTGATAATGGGCAAACTGACTTATAATTGATACGAAATCCATACACATTTTACCCAATCCCTTAGTGCCTCGCTGCTCAGAGGGCTGTCTATGGACCAGCAGCTTTGGCTTAAGCTAGGAACTTGCTATAAATGCACAATCTCAGGCCCCATTGCAGACCTACTGACTCAGAACTTGCATTTTAACAAGATCCCCAGGTGGTTTGTGCGTGTTCAAGTTGGAGATGCCCAGTCTCAGAACAGTTTCAAATGACATCTTTTTAGCGATTGTTCCAATATTCTACATGTAGAATGCTTTAGTGGATAGTGAAAGGGTTGCAGTTGCCTCAGAGAATACAGCTATAAATAATTTGCTAACCTCCCAGGTCTGGTCATGAATCAATGTGTAGGTTCCTAACTGTCCAAATCATGGTAATTTGTAAGAGAGCCTCTGGAGAATATATAGTCCCACAGAGGTTCACAGATTGGATTTCAAGAACAAACGTCTGCAAATTATTAATGCATCAAGCATAAAATTCCCGCTACATAAGAACAGTCCTCAATCTCATTTTTAAGCATTTGTGTAGCATTTTCTTAAAATAAATTTAGATCCCAAACGCTGAGGAGAAGGTTATCAACAGATTTATGACCTCAAACAGGACCCTGAATCAAATCAGTATCAACAAAAGTACAATGTGCTCATAACTGTCAACTATTAGCCCTGGTAATCACTTTCAGAATGAACTAGTCCGCCACCACCCTATTTTTACCACGCGAAGATAAATCCCCACATGGTGCAATGACATGTTCAAGACTTCAAATATAATTGATGATAGAGCCAGAATTATAGGTCCAGTTTTCTGAATCAAATCAGTGCTATTTCTCTGCTCAGCAGGCTCCTATGTGATCTGCATGATGACTGAGTCGTGCATTTGTAAAAAGCCCTCAGCTTTTCCCATCTCCAATTGCATCCTCCAGTGCATTCAACAATGCCTTTACCTGCTCATTTGGAAACAGTTATTTTTAAATGAATTTCAAAGGCAGTGTCCAAAAATAAAAAGGGGGTGTAGCCCTTTACAAATAGACCGGTTTCAAAAGGAGCCAGGTGCCTGTTTGAATGGTTAATGGATAATCTTAAGCATGTGATTGAAGTCAGCATTTATAACAATTATGCATGCCAATGTAGGCTTCTTCGAAGAAAAGAAGAGGTGGTTCGAGTCAATTACTTTCTCAACTTGAGACCTGGAAAGTCACAACGAGGTCTGCTATTTTTCCCCCTCGCCTTTGCCAACTGGAGGAGAGGACGTAAGGATGTTAGAAGGGCAAGCAAGTGCTCCCCCCTGAGCAGCCAGAGCGTGTGTACTTACACGGTTATAGCATAGGGGGATGAGAAGGCCCATGCGCTGCTCCAAAACCTCAGAGGCCTTGGTCGGCAAGAGAAACAGTAGGAGAAAACTTCGCAAATTGCTTTATTCAACTTTCAAAGACAAACTGGAGTTAAATTAAGATCATAGTTAAGTCTGGTGTTAAATGAGTTCTTACTTTTTCCTAGTCACCAATGAGTAGCTCATTAGTGTGGTTTTAATCCCTTCAAGTATTTTGTAGCTTTTAAATGGATAAGTTCATGACGTGCTAATCTATGATATTGGCTCTCTTCAACAAGAGTGAGCCCTAAGCACATCAGCAAGTGACTGCTTTTGTTCACCTGGTGCTACTTACCTAAAATACAGTGTAAAGGGATTACGAGCTTCCTAAGGATTAGTCGTTTACATTTTTGGTAACAAAATGCTAAAACGAAACTCTCAGTTTGGGTTGAGAGACTGGAGAACAAAACTAGCACTGACAACCATTCTCCGTCGCATGCTCGGTGAGGAGCCCCACTGCTTCTGCAGGACCTGAAAAGGAGGCCTCCTAGACTGCGGTGAGTTACCTCCCCGCCCCACTCTCACCCCAAGGAACTGGCCTTGCCCCTCAGGAAGTGGCCTTTCACTTTTGCTTTGGTCTCGCACAAGTTAACTGTGGTCGTTACTGAAAATGGGATTCGTAATTCAGTCAGCCTTAACCAGGGCGTGCGTACATCCAAATCAACTATGGAGTGATTTGATCCGGTTGCTTTGGTGGGGAGCCCGGTACCTGTCTTTTGAGAAAATACCGCAATTGTTCTGAAATGAGCTCTGGGAGAGAACCCCTGCCTTAATCCAAATGCGATGAAACTCTGACGATGGTTTCTCTGGTAACACAACAAAGGGAGATATTTTTTTAAGTTTTTATTTAAATTCCAGTTAGTTAGCATGCAGTGTAATATTAGTTTCAGGTGTAGAATTTAGTGATTCAACACTTGCACACAACACCCTGTGCTCAGCAAGTGCCCTCCTTAATCGCCGTCACCTGTCTCACCCATCCCCCACCCCCTCCCCTCTGGTAACCATCAGTTTGTTCTCTGTAGTTAAGAGTCTGTTTCTTGGTTTGCCTCTCTTTTTCTTCCTCCTGTGTTCATTTGTTTTGTTTCTTAAATTCCATATATGAGTGAAATATGGTATTTGTCTTTCTCTGATTTGCGTCGCTTAGCATTATTCTCTCCAGCTCTGTCCATGTTGCTGCAAATGGCAAGATTTCATTCTTTTTTATGGCTAAATAATATTCTAGTGTGTGTGTGTGTGTGTGTGTGTGTGTGTGTGCGTGTGTGCATGTGCGTGCGCACGCATACCTCATCTTCTTTATCCATTCATCAGTCAGTGGACATTTGGGTTCCTTCCATAATTTGGCTATTGTTGATAATGCTTCTATAAACATCAAGGTGCATGTATCCAAAGAGATTTTTTTTTTTAGAGAGAATGTCTTCATAGCATTCCTCAAATCAGTGTTCTCTCCCACTTTTGTCAAATGGACAAGGAGTTCTGGTAGATTGTTAAATTATGAATCACACCTCCCAGAAATCTTGCCCTGGGTAATCCTCTCCCAGTTGGGCTCTGGACTTGGCCGTGTGCCATGCTTTGGCCAGTAGGACATCAACAAATGCAATTGAAGTGGAGGCCATGCGTGTGCATTGAGTTTTGCCCTCCCCGAATCCTGGGGCCATCCTGGAGAAGTTGACATGAAAGACCACGTGAAGAGAGAGGCCCAACCATCCGAGCAGAACCACCAGCAGTGAGCTCTCGTTAGGGCAGGTGCAACTGCACGGTCAACCCACGGACTTTTGAGAAGTAATACTTCATTGCTGTTCTGAGCCACTGTATCTGGGGATAGCTTTATGCAGAAACACATGATCCAAATGCAATGTAGGGAAATTGTTCACTACATCCATTTGAAAAAGCAACTAATCAGCAAATAAATAAAAGGTAAGGTTTTTTTGTGGTGAGCATAAAATAGAGATGTTGTATCACTATGTTGTATACCTGAAACTAACGTAGCATCATGTGTCAACTACACTAAAAAAAAAAAAAAGATGTAAGCTTTAAAGTTGATCTAGGAGAAGTAAGATATCCAGACTTTGAGTAAATTTACATCTCTATGTAATGGATTCCCAAAGAATTAATAAACAAAACAACCTGCACACAAAAACACACACACCCCTCTCATTCATGGATTTACCTGTTTCAACTCTTCTCTGACTTCCAGTCTTTTATAAGATCATAAAAAATGTCCATGTTGAATGTTTTTAGCATGAAAGGACCCCCAGATACCATTTGATATGTGTGTGTTTATGTAGATATAAATATATTGTGCAAATGTAATATTCACAAAAGGCTTAGTTCAAAAAAATAAGCCTGCTAGTTCCCTGAGAGTAGACTTTTTTTTTTGCCACAGTGGGTACTTTGGTAGAATATTTTAGAAGAAGTACACTAGGCTGATACTCTTTTGCTTCTGGTGATCTCTCATTATCATGGAAGAGAAAGAATTCCATGTGGAGAGGCATTGGAATTGTGAACTTTTCCTTGATAAGTCGCTTGTCTACAAATGCATGTAGGGAAGGGAAGACTTGAACCAATTATAGTGATAATCTGTGTGCAACACTGTGTATAGATTATCGTAAATCATAAGTCATTGGTTATTAAATATCCACATTTGTATCAAGCACCTAACAGAGATCAGTGGTTTTCACACCCAGAGATTGTGATGTAATTGGCCTTGGGTGGGAAACAGGCAGTGGAATTTTTTAAGTCTCCCATGCTTTTTTCTTGCCATTAGGGCAGCATGTTTGTGATTATACCAGATACTGAAAACAGATCTTTAATTTGTTTATTGTCTTAACTAGGGTTGGCAGTTTTTTCCAAATCTATTTTATAATTCTTCAGGTCTTGAGAATACACAGGGTAAAAAAAAAAATCACTGACATAGTTTCTGATTATTGAGAATGTCTTTGTACTAATAGTGAGTGAGGCCCGAAAGTCAAGTCAACAAGTTTAGCTTTTCGGGACCTCTGGGTGGCTCAGTCAATTTAGTGTCTGCTTTCGGTTCAGGTCATGATCCCAGGGTCCTGGATTGAGTCCTGCATCGGGCTCCCCTGCTCAGCGGGGAGTCTGCTTCTCCCTCTCCCTCTGCCTGTCCCCTCTACTTGTTCTCTCTCTCTCTCTCTCTCTCTCTCTCTCTCTCTCTCTCTCTCACACACACACACACACACACACTCCCAAATAAATACATAAAATCTTAAAAAAAAAGTTTAACTTCTCATGACCCATCTTAAATATCAGCCATGTCTTGAAGCTGCCCAGATGGTCTCCATCTTAATTTTGTTTTTTACAATGCCTTCAATGTTATCTTTCTAAAAAACACACGTTGTATTGTCATTGCCTGTCTCACAAGTGAGTCATGGCTATGCATTTATTGAGAAAGTCCCAAATTTCTCAGTCCTATATTCAGGGCCCTTACTGAGAACCAAATTATTCTCCAAGCCAAATCCCACAGCCCAGTACACCAATCCTTCTGTTCATATTCCTGAGCTATGGGCTACCCTTCCACTGTAGGTTTGCCAAGAATTTCCTTCTTTTCTCTCTCTCCCTTCTCATGCTTCAAACCTTTGGGCAAATGCTACCACCTCCACTAAGACATCCAACCCTAACCAGAATGAATAGTTCTTCTACCCTCCCAGTATTGATTTACACCACAAACAGCATTGGCTGCCCTGTGGTTTTCATTATAGGTATTTATGTGTCTACTTTCCCACAAGAAGATGATAACCATAGAAAGAAAAAGACAAAGACAATGAGAAGGAATATTTATCAACCACTTATTTTTTGCAGCTGCTAAGCTAAGTGCTTTCTATATTTCACACTTTAATTCTGACAACTCTACAAGGCAGGTTCTATCATTACCTCAATTTTATAGATGTAGAAACTGAGGCTTACTGTAGATCGTCATCTCCCAATATCCAGGATAATCCTTTAGTCATAGAAACTCCAATAAGTTTATTAAATTGTAGACTTTGAAAGAGATAAAATTTACTCCACTGGCAATAATATAAGCCACCACAACCTTTTTCCCACAGACAGATTTATCCTGTGTGTTGTGCACTTCAAAATCCAGGCTGAATTATCTTGGTTGGCATGAGAGTGGCAGATGGATAGGTTTCAGTAAAGGTATATAATGGACACAAAGAAGTCTGCCACTGGCAGGGGGCTTGAGAGAGACTACTCGATGGCTTTATATAAACTCTTCCTTCCCATAAGACATATTTAGGCAGGAGTTTAGTTAAATAGACTAAGAGAGCATGTGTATTTGTGAAGGGCAAACAGTGAGGTCATCCCCTCTTTGGGAAACTCAATTATCCGTGTTTGATGTTCCTCCCATGAGTGCAACAAGCTGACCCTAATTGGAATTGCTAGAATTTCCGCATTGGCATTCAAAACATGTTGGGCATATATAACACCTACCATCACTCGAAGGAAATCAAACTTGGAAGAGAAAATTTCCTAGATACTGGACAGATCGTGCATGTGGCATGTGAATAGTCCATCTGTCATTTATAGTCCTGACAATGAACCATGACACCTCTCGGTGCCAGATGTGCTAATGTAGGATTTGAGGTAGAATTACTGAGTCCTGCCATGAGGAGGAAAGAAGGACTTTAGAAGTCATGAGAGGAGAAAATCATCTGAAATTGAGCTGTTTCATGTGTGTTTGTGTAATCTATGTGTGTGATTACAATCAAACCACCTGAAAACAGGGACAGACATTTAGTTGTATGACTTCTTAGTACCCTTTAGCTAAATTGTTGTGCTTCAAACGTAAATAAATACTTCACAGAATAAAACCACGGAAATAATCCTTCAAGGTCAATGCCGTCCAATACAGCAGCCACTTGCCACATGGGACGGGTATTGGGTAATGTGGTTAGTCTGAATGGAGATGTGCTGCAAGTGTCAAATTCCAGATTTCAAAGACCTTGTATAAAAAAGGGACATGAGATAATGAATGAACGATGTTTTATATTGATGACAGTTTGAAATAATAACAATATTTTGGTTCTATTGGGTTAAATGAAAAATTATTAAAATTAATTTCACTTTTTTTTTTACTTTTTTCATGTGGCTACTAGAAAATTTAAATTTTCTTAATCTATAATCCATATATTTCATATAATGCAATGTAAATATAATTCAGATTCCATTTCTGTTGGACAGCTATGATCTAGATAAAAGGATCTGACTCCAGCCTCGTATCGCCTGGGTTTTAATCCTGGTTTCATCACGTACTAGCTGTATGTCCCTGGGCAAACTAGCTGGCCTGCTCTGTTTCCCAAGTTGCCTCGTCTGGAAATGGGGATAATAATGATACCTCATAAAGCTTCTGAGAGGATGAAACGAGGTCATGTCCACGAAATGCTCCACTCTGTGCATGGCTTATGGTGAAAGCTCAGTAAAGGTTAAGAATGTTTGAAGCTTTCAGGAGTAGTTTAGACATGGATCATCTCCCTGCCAAGAACACTCGTGTGGTTCCCTTTGCCCGCAGGACACTAGGCACCTCAGCGTGGCCAAAAGGAAGAACCCGCGAAGGCTGAGCGCCGCCCAGCTCTCCAGCCTCCTGTCCTGCTCCAACCTACCTGGGAATGAACCTGCTGCATTCCCTCCTAGTTTCTTCAACACTCCTCATTCTCAGGCGCTCTTGCCGTTTTGACGTCATTAGCTCTTCCTCCCAGGTCTACCCTTCCCCTTTCTCTGCCTGCTAAATTCCTTCAACACCTTTCCAAAGGTTCCTTCCTTTGGCAAGTTCTCCCTACTTTTCACCTTCACACTGCAATCTTGAAGAGTTACACGTTGTACCAATGTTCCTCGTACACGTCTGTTATTGACACTGTAGTTAGGGGTTTACCTGTCAACCTCCCTCACTCAACTGTGATGTTCTTGAAGATAATAACAACATTGTGTGTGTGTGTGTACATGCATGCACACCCGCAACTTAGCACAATTCTTGGCTCACATTAGAGTCACAGTAAAGGTTTTCCAAACTCTTTTTTTTAAGACTTATTTATTTATTTATTTTAAAGAGAACAAGCATGCAGTTGGGGGGGGCTCAGAGGAAGAGGGAGAGAGAATCTTAAGCAGACTCTGCTATGAGTGCAGAGCCTCATGTGGGGCTCGATCTCATGACCCTGAGATCATAACTTGAGCCGAAACCAAGAGTCCCATGCTTAACCGACTGCACAACCCAGGCATCCCTGCCGAGCTCTGGATACAAACTTGAGCTCATCTATTGGTGGAGTGGGTAATTCTCTGCTAGTATGATTTGCAGATTCCTAAAATTCCCTCTATCCCCCAAATATATTCGTTTTGTTTTCTACATTTTCCAGCTGTCATGCTTCTCTGTGACTAATCCTGACCTATGCAGCTTGAAGAGAAGCGTTGTATCATATCCAGTCCCAGTAAACTAAGAGCTGGTTACCTGTTCCATCCTTTCTCACTGTTCTATCCGTACAGCTAGAAGCAAAGGACTCCAAGATGTCAGCGTTGCAAAATAGAAGTCACTAGTCCCTGAGTCAGGATTTGGAAGAAAGGCAGGCAAGAGAAGCCCCCGACCTACATGAATCTGTGCCCCGAATGAGGCATCAGCTTTTTCTGTGTCAATGCACTGAAATTTGGTGGTTTGTTTCTACAGCAGAACTTTGCTTATCCTAACTAACAAACCCATATAGAAATTAGAAATTAGAAATTTTCATCCCAACGATATTCTCTTAATTGCAAATGCTCTTGGAAAGAGGAGTAACCCATGAAACTAATTCACTCTGGTAATCATCGATTTGCCTCCTTCCCAGAGAAGTCCAAGAAAGAGATCTTAGATTTTTAGGGAGCTAAAAAGGGGGTTTCTGAGGAGAGAGGATTGGGAAGAGGGCATGGGAAGGAATAGCTTGGGGTTTCCAGACACCAGAAACCGTCATCATCTACTTCAATGGTTAAAAATTATACCAAAGGAAAATAAATTATAAGCCAAAAGGAATTAGTATGCACCACCTGGCTCACTTGGAAATATGGTACTGCTTCCTTCTATTTTATTTAGTATTTTTTAATATGATTTTATTATGTTATGTTAATCACCATACATTACATCATTAGTTTTTGATGTAGTGTTCAATGATTCATTGCGTATAACACCCAGTGTTCCATTCAATACATACGCACTTTAATACCCATAATACCTTCTATTTTATTTTATGCTAGATAAAGCTGAGCAGTTGTATAAATAGAAATGACTGGAGCCTTTACGTCTAATAACAGAACTCATTTTTATTTCTTTTTTGGCCTTTTGATAAAGCTAACGGATAAAGTCTTTTTTAGAAAGCTTTTATTTTGGATCTGTTAGGCCGTTCTACTCTAAAATGTCATCAATATTCTTTAAGGTATCAAAACTAATTTTAGCAAAAAGCCCCAGGAATTGACTGTTGCTGGTCTCATAATGGATATCAATTTTTTAAACTGAAAACAGCTAAGAGCTCCTAAAAAGAAAAACCCATAAACCAAGCAGACTTTCCTCCTCAAACAATGGGCTTCATGCTTTCATCACTGTCCACAGTTGTACCTCTTCTTCTAAGCTCGGAGGGCTCTTTCTGAACCATGGCAATGATAAAATCGTTTTCATCTAGGACTTCCTACATTTCCCAATTCATTCGATCTGGCCAGAGGAGAGTATAACCACAAAACCAAATGATGATTCCAATTTTGTTTCTAACAAGCCATGTTGACCCATACATGTATATCCGTAAGTATTTGCCAGCTGTCTTCATTTTCTACATCTTTCTGTTCCAGACATACTCCTTTCCCAGCATGTTTGTGAGGTGAAGAATTTGACCTGGCTCAGAGAAAAGGTCTGCCCTTTGCCCTGTTTCTGGGAGGTAGTCTCTGGGCTCTTGTAATGTTGTGCCTGCTGGAGTGTCATTGTTTGCCTGGGTGCCTTGAGTCCTATTGAATAGTCTAACAAGTGATTTAGGGTGGGGGGCTGGCCATGCCCATATAGTCTTAAGGTGGGGGGCTGGCCGTGCCAGAAAGACTGACATTGTGACATAGGGTGTGGGCTTCGGGTCATGTGGTGGCAGTCGGTTTAGAGACCAAGATCAACCATGCGGGCAGTCAAATGATTGATCATGCTTACATAATGGACTCTCAATAAAAACTCCAAACCCTGAGGCTCGAGTTAGCTTCCCTTGTTGGCGATGCTCCATATGTATTGATATCTGGAAAGTAACATATCCTAACTCCGCAGGGAGAGGACAATGGAAGTTTTGTTTTGGAACCTTCCTGGATTCTGCTCTATGCACTTCTTCCCTTGACTGGTTTTATTCTATATCCTTTCCCTATAATAAACTATAACCCTGAGTATATTTGCTTTCAGTGAGTTCTGAGTTCTAGTGAATTATTGAACCTGAGGGTGCTTTGGGGAACCCCTTGAAACCTATAGTTGGTGTCAGAAATGAAAGCAGCCTTGGAGACTCGCCCTCCAGTCTCATATTTTGGTCTAAACTCTTCACAGTGATATAATGTAATTGGCAAAGCATTTGGAGGCAGAAGAATCCGGGTTCAAGGGCAGGGTCCGTCACTTACCAGGGCATGAATTTGGACAATTTATTTACTCTCTCTGTGCCTCATTGTCCTCATCTGTGAAATAGAAATAATACCATCTACATGCAAGAGGACTACTGCAAAAATTAAATTAGATAATGGATATGGAATGTTTAAAAACTGCCAAGTTTTATATACATGTTAATTATACAAATGTGTCCTTGTTGTCTTTGAAATTATGCCATGTGAAATCAGGCTCCCTGGAACTTGCCACTGTATTGAAATTATTTTTTTTCCTAAACACAAACTGTTTTCAAGTTATGAATATTACTGGCAATCTCTGTAATCTCACATCTTACTTCAAACTTATAATGCACTTAGAATGAAAGGACACTAATCACTCACTGCAATGATAGGGCATAAACTCCCATATGTGATGAAATAAATAATCCAGTAAAATTAGATATTCAGATTACAGGCATTAGAGGGAAGCCACACAGCCGTTGATAACAACATCTTAAACTTGTGCACTTATCTCTAGATTTAAAATCTTTACAAACATATGTTTTGGCCTGTCCCAATAATTTCCTAAACTTGCCAGAACTGTTAATGTCACCTCATTTTGTAACAACTTGAAACTAAAAAGATCTGTGACCCAAAGCTTCATTTTTCATTCGTTAAGCAAACAGTTATTGGGCAGTAACTATCTGCTGTACAATGCACTATTCCAGGTGCACGGTTCTACGTTGATAAACAGACAAAACCCTTGCTTTCGTGAAGCTCACACGTAAGGGATTCTGGCTCCGTAAGTTTGCCATGTCGTTACATATTATAGAGGCACTGGAGCCAGGACTTGAGTGTGGCCTTTCTGAAACCTAGTTGTGTGCATTTTCTTTTTTATTATTCTACTTCAGTGTGTAGCTAATATAGAGTTGATTTTCCACATGCTGGCAGACCATATCTTTCATTTGTACTTCAGCTTACACGATGAAAGAATGTCTGTGATTTCTGACAAGACACAAAGAAGTTAAGAAGATGAGAGACGATGGACTCTGAGAAACAAACTGAGGGTGTTAGAGGGGAGGGGGGAGGGGGGATGGGTTAGCCTGGTGATGGGTATTAAGGAGGGCACGTACTGCATGGAGCACTGGGTGTTATACGCAAACAATGAATCATGGAACGCTACATCAAGAACTAATGATGTAGTGTATGGTGATTAACATAACATAATAATAAAAAAATGTAAAAAAAAAAAGATCTGTATCTTCCTAAATCCTATCAGACTGTAAATGAAAAAATATATATAGTTTTTGAACCTAGGGGAAATAACTACTTGTTTATAGTCCCAAATTAGGAGAAATATATACAACCTTCCTGAGGTGCCTGGGTGGTTCAGTTGATTGAGCATCTGACTTGATTTTGGCTCAGGTCATGATCTTGGGGTCGTGGGATCAAGCCCTGCATCAGGCTCCTGGCTCAGTGGGGAGTCTACTTGAGATTCTCTCCCTCTCCCTCAGCCCCGCTCTCTCTTTCTCTCTCTCTCCAAATAAAAAATAAATCTTTAAAAAAAATATACAACCTTCCAGAGTTAGAAAGTTAGTCAGAAAAAGAGAAAGAAAAATAAATAGGGAATCATTGCTTATTTGGAACTAAGGAACTTGGGAATTTGTGATAATAAACTATTCATTTATCACATGGTCTCATGTGAGGCTTTATGGAGATATAAAGTTAATTAAGAAAATTATGGACTCTGACATTTATAACATTACAAGTCTAGCCAAAGATGCAGTTTTCCCCAAATTGTACATTCTGTACGTCTCTCTGAAAGAATTTCCTTTAAGTTTTTATTTAAATTGCAGTTAGTTAACAGAGTACTATTAGTTTCAGGTGTACAATGTAGTGATTCAGCACTTCTGCACATCACCCGGTGCTCATCACGACAAACGCACTCTTTCATCCCCATCACCTATTTCTCCCATTCCCCCCATAACCATCAGTTTGTTCTCTATAGTTAAGAGTCCTGTTTCTTGGTTTGCCCCCCTCTCTTTTTTTTCCCCTTTTTTTGTTTTGTTTCTTAAATTCTACATGAGTGAAATCATATGGTATTTGTCTTTCTCTGACTGACTTAGTCTGCTCAATGTAATGCTCTCTAGCTCCATCTGTATCAGTGCAAATGGCAAGATCTTGTTCTTTTTAATGGCTGAGTAATATTCCATTGTGTATATATATCACATCTATTTTATCCATCAATGGACGCTTGGGCTGTTTCCATAATTTAGCCGTTGTAGATAATGCTACTATAAACATCAGGGTGCATGTATCCCTTTGAATTAATATTTTTGTATTCTAGTGGTGCAACTGCTAGATTATAAGGTAGTTCTATTTTTAACTTTTTGAGGAACCTCCATACTGTTCTCCAAAGGGGTTGCACCAGTTTGCATTCCCCCCAACAGTGCAAGAGGGTTCCCCTTTCTCCGCATCTTCACCAACACCTGTTGTTTCTTGTGTTGTTATTTTAGCCATTCTGACAGGTGTGAGGTGACATCTCATTGTAGTTTTGATTTGTATTTCCCTGAGGATCAGTGATGTTGAGCATCTTTTCTCTCTGAAAGAAATTTGGTAACCCCTACCAAAGTCACACATAGTAACATAATTCAAGTATTAACTGACCCGTTCAACAATTATTTATGGAACATCTGTTATGTATCAAGAGTGGTGCTGGGTACTAGAAACACAACATTGTGTGAATGACAAGCAGCCTCTACTTTCTTGAGTCCTGCAACATAAATTGGTAAGACAGAAAATGCCCTCTAAAGGGAAGGAGAGTACAAGAGGGAAGCAGGGGAATGGGTTGGAGGTTGAGAAGAGATGAGTGTGGAGACATGGGTGCGGGGAGAGAACAGTAAGTGTGAGAGCATAGAAGCATTGGTGTATTCAAGACAGCTCAGAAAGGCTAAGCAGAGTGGGCAAAGGGGGAGGACGAGGCAGAATAGGCAGGCTGTAGTTAGATCATGGAAGGCTTCATGAGCCAAGTTTAGGCATCTGGTCTTTGTGATAAAGGATTTAGGAAGCGTCAAAGGGTTTTAAACAATGCTGATATGACCATATTTGTGCTTATGTAGCTGGAGAAAGGAGAATGTGCCAGAGGGAAACAAAACTTCATGGAGGGGACCAGTTAGGAAGCCATGACAGTGGTCTGGGTCACAAAAAATCATGGCTTGAACCAGGCTGGTGATATATATGGGGAGAAGATAAAGTTGAGAGACACGTAAGTGGAAAAGTACACAGGACTCAGAAATCAATTGAACATAGAGTGTGGCTAGCTCAGTTGGGTGGATGGTGTCTCATTTACAGAGATATGAAACTCTGGAAGAGAAATATTTATGTGTGAGAGAGAGAGAGAGAGAATTTGATGACTCAGTTTTGGATTTTTGTTTGAGACCTCCATGGAGAGATGACATGACTAATGGGAATATGCTAATTTGTAGCTCACATGAGAGGCATAAAAAAATTTCAAACTACCCAAAGAAAGGAAAGTATTATATCCGCTAAACAAACTGATGTGGCCCATATTACTTTGTCCCTTGAATTACTTGTCCTCCACCCTCTTCCTGTTTTGACAATTGGATACAAATAATTAACTCAAATTGGTAGGCAGTAGGGATATTCTCTTGAGTGCATATTTATTGTTTGCCTTCTGTGAGTGTCAATCTGGACTTAATGCCATCCACAGGCTCAGCTGATCCCAATTTAGTGTAATCATTGCTTCCTTGTTGGTGTTCAGTTTGTCACAGCATGCCTGAGAGGGACCCTTTTAAGGGTCATCATCTCCAGATATTTAAAAAGTATATCCTCAAGAAGATATTCCAGGATCATTTTCGGTCCTCCTGGCCGAGGAGAGATGGACATCTGGGTACCAGGGAGAGGACATTGTATTATTTCACAAGGAAACTCAAAGCAGAGCGACATGACACAGGAGCTTCAAACCACTGACATAAGGCAGAAAAAGCACTTTTTCTCCAAAATCCAAGTATTCAGGTATCCTTTTTACCTTTCTCTAGCATGAGAATGTATTAATCCATTTTATTTATCCCTTCCAGTAACTTCTGGTGTACCCTGCCATAGTTTACAACAACAATGTTCTTGATTTATATTGTTGCTCCAAATTTAGAAGTCTTTTGTTTTCTCTTCTTTCTCTTTTGCTTAAAGCATCGTGGAATTGGCACCAGATTATGAAAGTCTAGATCAGTGGTCAGCAAACTACAGCCTATCAGCCAAATCTGGCTCATGGCCTGATTTTTTAAAATAAAACTTTATTGGAACGCAGGCAAGCCCATTTGTTTACATGTGGTCTCTGGCTGCTTTTGCCCTAAAAGGGCCAAGTTGAATAGTTGTGATGGAGACTACCTGACCCACAAAACCTGAAATGTTTACTATCTGGCCCTTTAAAGAAAAAGTTCACCATCCCTTAGTCTGAATGATCTGCCTTGTCTATACTGTCATCACCAATTGTCTAAAAAGAAAAAGAAATCCTGATATCCTTCAAAGAGAACACCAAAGAATACAGAGACACAGGCTACCCAATAATTCAACTAGATTCCCATGAATTTGCCAGCAATAGCATGGAATGCATCAATACAGATAATTATAACCCTTTAAGGTTTTTCCCAAAGCTCTTTGACTTTTCATTGTTATGGGTCAGAGTGCCATGATTTATTATTTATCATGAGGACCTTCATATTGAACTACAACTTTTAATTTTTTTATTATGTTCAGTTAGCCAACATATAGTACATCATTAGTTTTTGATGTAGTGTTCAACGATTCATTAGTTGTAGAGGCCTTTGTGTTTATATATATTTAGCAGATTGAATCTGTCAGGAGTCCCAGTTTTTCACCTGCATTCCCCTTCTTGTGTCCACACCCTTTACCACATGACTTTGCAATTTCTCTCACTAAAGAGGCAGAAGGTATTTTTCCATCTTTTGTATCTGAGTTGGTCCTGTGACATGCTTTAGCCAGTAGAATGTGGTGAAAGTAATAGCATGCCAGTCCCTCCCTTATCTCTGCCTCTGCCATAAAAACATACCCAGGAGAATGAAAGATACGTGTAGCATGTCTGAGTCATCCCATTTACCCAAGCCACAGCTAGCCAGGATCAACCAACAGTGAGCAAGATCCACACATGTGAGTGAGCCTAGCCAAGAATGGGAGAGCCACTTTAACCAACCACTCCAAATGCTTAAACAATAAACGCTTAATGTTTTATGCTACTGAGGTTTTTTGTTTGTCATGGGTAGCATCATTATGGCAATAGGTAACTGATACAAAATATACTGAAATTATTTATCTCAGTGTTGTATCAGTCTACCTTTTCAAAAACCAACTAAAAGTGTTAGAAAATACAACCAAATTGATATTGGGAAATTTGAGACACTTATAAAACTTAGTCCCAAGAGTTCAGGTAGAATAATTTCTATGAATTGTCTAAATTTTACAAGAGCTGACTCAGAAAACACTAGCGCATTTGGGTTATAGCACATTTCATTTGTAATTCTGTAATCATATTACATTTGAATATCTCCCAAATCCCTGTACAATCAAGTCCCCCAACATTTTTGGACATATTCCAAAAGTTTTAATCCACATATAAAACAAATATGACAATTTAGCAAACTGTAGCTATAGAATATTTTGATGCAATTATGCAACATTTTACAGGGATTTTAGCCCCTCTAATGTTTAATTCTGTGTATAATTACTACAAAGGAATAATCAGTTACTCTCTTCTAGAGAACTTGGTGAATAGGGCATAATAAGATCTCCAAGTGTGAGATATAACTTTGCCCAAATCTAAACAGGCCTGTTGCATGTTGAGATTCCTACTTGGATCTAGAAGGAGCCAGAAGCAAGTAATTTATTTTTAATAGTTTGGTAGTCTATGTGTTTCAGAATTTAGGACTTGCAATAATTTAACTGTCTTGGACACCTGCTTGCTTGGGATATGGTAAGGGATTTTCATATTCCATGTTTAATTAGCATCTGGATTAAGGTAGGGGCAACACCCATACCTGAGAGCCATGTGGTTTCACCTACAGATTTCCTGAGGTTATCACTTCTGTTAATGGCCGCTGCTCTGCTGAAGGTTGGGGTGGGGGTTCTATCGTCAGTCTATCTTGCAGAAGGACTTAATCCCTCTTCCCTTCAGGGGGTCCAATGTCCTCAAAAATTTCTTGTTTGAATTGTATTTCCTGTTTGCCCTTCCCTCTCTCAGGATCCTTTTTAATTTGTCAAAGGAAGCTAGAGAATTTTTTCTTTCCAAGTATTTTAAAATCAAATTTCATTGAGCCAAAGTTCTCCTAGGGGACTTCCCCCAATTTTGAATCACCCTTCACTGAAAAGGTGGGGGTGAAGACGGAAGCCCTTACCCACAGGCCCCCACCCCTGGTGAACCTTCTTACAGTTTCACGTCAAAATTCTAAGTGTTCTAGACAGGGAAGAGTAGTTGATCTTTTCCCAAGATTTGAGATCTGGGCTTGGTGCCAGGGTCTCCTTCTTTATCTCAGTTGGTTCTGTCCCAAGAAGGTCATATTTTCTTAAACAGAATTTTGTCTGCAAATATCAGTTATTTAACACTTTGCTTGCACTGTCTTGAGACCATTTCAAATCGGTGAGTATGCTTAGGGAGCATGTCTCAGCCTAGACAGAATTATGAATATAGTTCACAGTTTCTCAGATATTCTTTAGTGCTGTATTTCATCAGGTTACATGTACATCTGTTGAACAGAAGTTTCAAAGAGTAATTACTTTTGTTAATTTTTATCATTGGCAGTTTAATGTCTCAAATACTTTGATTTCCACTTTGGAATGTGTCTGGGTCACATAGAAAATTATTTCTGAGACCTAAACTTCTGTATGCCATTAAAAAAATTTTGGGTGCTCACCAATGTTCATAGCAGCAACGTCCACAATAGCCAAACTGTGGAAAGAGCCGAGATGCCCTTCAACAGATGAATGGATAAAGAAGATGTGGTCCATATATACAATGGAATATTACTCAGCCGTCAGAAAGGATGAATACCCAACTTTTACATCAACATGGATGGGACTGGAGGAGGTGATGCTAAGTGAAATAAGTCAAGCAGACAAAGTCAACTATCATATGGTTTCACTGATTTGTGGAACATAAGGAATAGTATGGAGGACATTAGGAGAAGGAAGGGAAAAATGAAGGGGGGAAATCAGAGGGGGAGATGAACCATGAGAGACTATGGACTCCAAGAAACAAACTGAAGGTTTTAGAGGGGAAGAGCATAGGGGGATGGGTTAGCCCAGTGATGGCTATTAAGGAGGGCATGTATGCATGGAGCACTGGGTGTCATACGCAAACAATGAATCATGGAACACTACATGAAAACTAATGGTGTAATGTATGGTGATTAACATAACATAATAAATAAATAAATAAATAAATAAATAAATAAATAAATAAATAAATAAAATTTGGGGTGCTCAAATCACATAGCTCCAAGTTTTTGGAGCTTACACTTTTTCAGAAGAAGAATTTTAACAATCCAAAATACAGATTCGTTTCTACACATGATAAATTCATCATAGCTTAAAGTAATAGCAAGATCTTCAATGTTATTTTTTGCCTTCGAGATCTGCTCCTTGGGTCAGTGACAATAAAAATATCTCAGCTCCCTTGTACCCCCTCACATTTAAACCCAATTTTGCCTGAAAAAAAGTCTTTCATTGGTCTGCAGGATGCTTGCTTGGGAGGTATTTCCTTCCTGCCAGATGTTACCATTCTTTTTTTTTTTTTAAGATTTTATTTATTTATTTGAGAGAGAGAGAATGAGAGAGAGCATGAGAGGGAAGAGGGTCAGAGGGAGAAGCAGACTCCCCACTGAGCAGGGAGCCTGATGTGGGACTCGATCCCGGGACTCCAGGATCATGACCCGAGCTGAAGGCAGTCACTTAACCAACTGAGCCACCCAGGCGCCCTAAGATGTTACCATTCTTAATGGATCTCTTCTAGGAACAGTATCATGATTTCAGTGTCAGTTCTCCTTAATAGCCAGAAACCGAGTACTGATAGCTGCTCCATCTCCTCATTTCCTCCCAATGCCCTCAGTCCTAGGCAACCACTAATCTTTCTATATCTATGGACTTGCCTATTGTTGACATTTCATATAAATGGATTAATGAAATATGTGATCTTCTGTGGCTGGATTCTTTCATTTAGCGTAATGTTGGCAAGGTTCATGCAAGTAGTAGCATGTGTCGGTCCTGCATTGTTTTATTTTTTTAATTTTTTAAGTAATATTCCACTGTATCAGTATACCACATGTGTTTATCCATTCTTCGGGTATTGATGGACACTTGGATTATTTCCACTTTTGGCTATTATGAATAATGCTGCTATGAACATTAGTGTAGAAGTTTTCGTGTGGCCATATATTTTCATTTCTCTTGTGTATATACCTAGAGTAGAATTGCTAAGTCATATGGTAACTCCATGTGTAGCACTTGCAAGAACTGTCTGACTGTTCTCCAAAGTGGCTGTACCATTTTATGTTCTCGCCAGCAGTCTATGAGGATTCCAATTTCTCTGTATCCTCATCAACGCTTATTACTTTCTGCCTTTTTGATTATAGCAATCCTAGTGGGTTTAAAAGTGATATCTCATTTTGTTTTTGATTTTGCAATACAATTTTAACATCTTTACCCACTACCATCTGGAATGCGAGCACTGAAGTGGATGCAGAAATCTAATACTTGGAACTTCTCTAACTTTGTGTGGTCATTGGTGCAGCTCGTACTCTTCTGCCTTCCAAGTCCTGAGTCAGTTTGCATTTTTCTGAATGGCTTGTGGTTAGGTGGGGCCAAATGACTAGCCCTGGCAATGAGTTGTGAACTGAAGCAATGCCTGTCACTTCTATGCCAAAGCATTGAATTGCTGATACAGAACCATCCAGAGCTCTTTCCCTCTACCTTGACAATCAACAACTTTCAAGATTGTGACATCCTTGATAGCTTGGGTCATGTGGCAGGGGACATTTAGCAGAACCAACCTAGGATGGGGGGCGGAGCAAGAACCAACCTAGGATGCACAGACCATGTGAGTGAGAAACAAACATTTGTTATTAAGACAGGGGGTTTGTTTGTTACTGCAGCATAACTGGGCATATCCTGAGTGATAAAATGATCTTTATTTGTTTAAGATACTAGAGTTCAACAGATCTGACAAATCATTTAGCATCTCTAAGACCCAGCCTCCTCCTCTATAATATGGGTGTCATAAACCTACCTCACAAAATTGCTTGAAGTTAAGCAGGGCAATGTATTGTTCAATAATGCTTAGCATAGTGCACAGTACACATCAGGTTCTTAGGAAATGATTGTTAGATAGAAGGGAAATGAGTTGAGGACTATAATATTGGAGTTAATTTTATGCAGAAGACAATGAGTTAGACTTTGAAGGACCAACTCATAGAAGCAAGGAGGCAGACAGAAGGGTAATAGTTTTTCTTTGGTGGTTAGTTTGAGCCTTGCAGCAAGCCTGCCTAACAAACATTCTTATTCATGTACAGATGCATGCCATTATTACAGAGTGGGAAGAACTTCTTTTGGGGGTCTTGATTTTTCTTCCCGGAAGAGAAGAAATGGCCACCATATTCTGACTCATTTCACAAAGCACACAATTTGGAATGTAATTACATTTAAGATATGCTGGAAAGTGATTTCATGAATCCAAAATTTTTAATCACTCTTCAGAATGACAGGCAAAGGGGAAAATGCCAAAACAAGTTCCCTTGAGAATGATTAGAACCGATATAAAAAATATTTTTCTTTATGTGCATGCCTTCCTTGAAAATAAGGAGGCAGGGACCTGGTTCAGCCTGGCAAAAGACAATCCAAAAAATCAGTTAATACTATGGACACCTGGCTGGCTCAGTCGGTTGAGCATTCAACTCTTGGTTTCAGCTCAGGTCATGATCTCGAGGTTGTGGGATCGGGCCCCGTGTTGGGCTCCACACTCAGTGTGGAGTCTGCTTTAGATTCTTTCTCCTTCCTCCTCTGTCCCTTCCCACTCGTTCACTCTCTCTCTCTCTCTCTCTCTAAAATAAATAAAATCTTTGTATATTTAAATAAAAGACTCAGTTAATACCAGGCAAAGGGCTCTATATAGGGTGAGGGAAGGAGAATTACATAAACCAGAACAGTCATTTCCACCCAGTGGGCATTGAATTTCCTCTCTCCTTGCTTCATCTCACTTCCCTCGGATGCTTGACTGTTCTTCGTTGTTCTTTAGCTGACTTGTTCTCCTACTCTGCCTGCACTTTAAATATTAATATGCCACAAGTCAAGTATCAGTCTTATTCTTTCCTCATCCTACAAGCCCTTTCTCGAAGTTCTCATTCTCTGCCATGGTTTTACTTGCACCCATGGATTGATAACTTCTCCAACTGAGGCCTTGTTTCTGGGTACCCGTTTCTATCTACTTATTGGAAACCTCCACCTGGATGACCTATAGTATTTAACCTGCCTTGTTCCTTCTGCTTGAAACATTATTCTTTGATCTTCTTCAGCCTACCTCCTTCAGATTTCCCCTTAAACTTTACTTCTTCAAGGGAGTGTTTCTTGAGACTGAGATCTGCCTGAATGCACTGTCCAAAAACCTTCTTGTTTTACTTTAGGCAATTCAGAGCCAATTGTTTTAAATTACACATTTGTGGGACTACTTCATTTTCTCTCTTCCATGCTAGACTTTTTATTCTGTGAAGGCTATCACAGTATCTACTTTGATCTCCATCAGATATCTAGTTCCTAACATATGGTAGAAACTCAGTAAAAATGTGCTAAATTAATGAATTAATGAATCAATTAACGATACAAGATGAACCCCTAATACTCCCCACCTCTCCTGTTTCAATTCATATATTCCTGGATGTAAGGAATGTGCCCCAAATCATCCCATATCTCAACTAGAATCTGGGAGCCAGCCTATATACCACCATCTCCCTCACCCATAACATCTAAACATTTACCAATAGCTACTACTCCTCTTAAATATCTTGAGAATCCATTCCCTCCTCCCTTATCCCTGCTATTACTGCTTTGTTTAGGTTCTTGTCAGTCTTTCTGAATTCATTATCCTCTAATCCTTCACTATCACTGCAGGACATTTTCTTAAAATGCAAATCTGCCCATTTTACTCTGAAGCTTAAAACCCTTTACCAGACTCCCTGTTGCTTTGAAGATGAAGCTCAGATTCTTAAGCCTAACCTACAAAACTTTGCACAGTCTGACCAGCTAGTCTCAGCCTTCCTTGTCTTACCCTCTTTCACCCTTCCCTGTTCCCTCTGGTCATCCAGAACTCATGATTCCCAAACCTGCCTTCCTGCCTTTGCACAGATTCTCTTTGCCTAGAATGTTCTTTTACAGATGTTCTTAACTTACCCAACTCTTCACATTTCAAAACGAAGCTTTTAAGTTCCCCTCCTCTGGGAAATCTCTCCACGCTCTCCTGGGTGAAATTTATTGTACTCTCTTCTACACTCCCACAGCAAGGGTCTTGATTATAGCTCACATGGTGTTTAGTGATTATTTTTTATTGTCCTGATCCCTTTGTTGAGTTGTGAGCTCCTAGAAACAGGGTCTAGATCTTATTCACCTCTGAATCCACTGAAGTGCTAGCTCTATATTTGCAAACCATCTCTCTAATAAGAGACTTGTACCCAAAATGTGTTTTAAAACTCCCAAATTTAATAAAAAGTAAACAAATATCCCAATATGAAATGGGGAAAAGATTGAACAGACACTTCATCAAAGAAAATACTTCATGCAGATGACAAATAAGCAATATAAATATGCTCAGTATCATTTGTCATAGGGAAATGAAAATGAAAACCACAATGAGAGACTACTACACTCATTCAAAGGTCTAAAATAACAAAGACTGAACATATCAAGTGTTTGCAAGGATATGGAGAAAGGAATTTTCATACGCTGCTGGTGGGAATATACAACCACTTTGGAGAACAGTTCGTGGCAATTTCTTTCAAAAGTTAAACACCTGCCCTATGATTTGACCATTCTACTCCTAGGTATTTATCTGATAAAAAGATAGTGTATGCCTACACAAAGACTACCATCAAAGCTTTATTTGTAAGAGCCAAAAACTGGAAACCACCCAAATGTCTATCAACAGGTTAATGTATAAACAAACTATGATATACCCGTATAATGGAAGATTATTCAGCAATAAAAAGAATGAACACATAACGACATGGATGAATCACAAAATAATTATGCAGAGTGAGAGAAGTCAATCAAAAGAAGTATGTACTATTGGACTCTATTGATATAAAATTCTATAACATGCAAACTATAGTGACAGAAAGCAAGTCGGTTATTTCCTGGGGATGGGGGATGTGATGGGAAGGGCTGGAAGAGGGATTGCAAAGGGCCACAAGGAAGCATATGTGATAGGTATGTTCATTATTTTGATGGTGGTAGTAGTTTCACTGGTGTATACATATGTCAAAACTTAAACTGTACTTTTTAAGTACACGATATTTATTATATGTCAATTTTACCTCAATAAATGTGTTTTTAAAATACCCCTTAATTTTTTAAATGTGTTGTCGAGGATTAACTTTTTAAATTACCAAAAGCTCTTTTAACACAATTTTTAATTCATTTTACAGGCTCACCAAACCTCCCTTCACTTTGCACGTGAGACACCCGTTTGTCTGCCCACCTAGGCAAACGAACATTGATCCAACTTCTACCTCCCTCCCCTTTACCTCCTTCACATTGTCTTCTCCATCCTGCTAGAGGAGAATTGGGCTTTCCTTTTAGATTGCTCTCATTATCCTCTCTATAATGTCTTGTGCATGACTAGCTGCTGACATGGGGCTTTACAAGTGTTTATCAACAATATGTGCATAGATTCAGGAGGTCATATTGCCCTGGCTGGCGTGGTTACACTTTCCCGGCTGATTAAAATTAACTAACTCTACGCCAAGAGGACGGTTTTAATCCTATGTATAGATACACAGTGCTTTTCAACTATAGGATAATTGAGCCTGTAAATGAGACAGTGTTAATGACGTGGATGCATTGATACTGCACTAAGTTCCTCCAGAATGTAGTTTACTGTCATTAGCAGGGCGAGCAAGACCAGGAAGGCGAGAGAGAAAGGATGAAGCGTGGGGCAGGAATCATTCTGAGAGCAGATTATTTATGAAGCAGACTTTTAGAACTCCAGCTCACTCACATTTGTAGAAAGAAAATGAAATGTGAGAACACCGAAACTAAGAGATTGGTCTCCCTAAGATAAACATCAATCCTGTTTACAACCAAGTGAAAAAGGAGCAAATGAACAGCAAGTAAAGGCCACACTGGAACTAGACAGGCCTCATTAGGAAACATAGGCAGCCATCGCTTGGTGCTTGGATGAGGAAAACTCACAGTACCGTTGGCTTCCCCTCAAGCACTCCTGGCCAGGCCATTGCCGAGTAGCTCCTTCCAAGATGAAAAAATACAGTTTTCTGCCTTTCTGATGAAGCAGTAGCTCCCTCCCCAAAAACTCTGACAGCAATTTTTTCTTCTCTACATTTCTCCAGCCTCGACTTGACTTTATTTTTGTAACTGGTAGCAAGCCAGGGTGAGAAATGATCTCTTCCCACCCAATTATCTGGGAAGAAAGCCCACTTTATCATTAATTACATTATCTAACAGCCTCTTGCTACTCAAAATGGGGTCCTTGGATCAGCAGCATTGGCACCATCTGAGAGCTCATTTGAAATGCAGAACCTTGGGCCCCATTCCAGAATTCCTGAATCAGAATCTGTATTTTAACAAGATGCCCAAGTAGTCTGTGCACACATTCAGTTTGAGAAGTGCTTGTCTAACCCTCACAACATCCTGTATAAGTTAAGGATTTTCATTCTTATTACTCACTGGAGAAAATGAGAACAGGAGAGTAAAATTACTTGACAAGGATCAATTCTTAAAAAGTGCCGGAGTTGGGATTTTAAGGTAGCTCCCCTAATTCTAAATGCAAGCACCTTTTCCCTCCACCATGCTTTCCTCCGTATAAATTTTTCAAGTGAATTCAGTAGTTCTGGTCATAACCACCCCACTCTCAACCACATTGTTGACTGACTGCTAATACCCAAACTCCTACTCTCAGGCATGCATGATTTAAATTAAACATTTACCACCCCTTGAAATATATGAAACAGCAATGTCTGTGGGGAGAGTGACTTAATAAATCCCTTAACTCTTAATGTTTAGGAGTTTGATTAGGCTGCTGACTTTATCTATTGATGGGAAGAGCTAAAGCCCCTTGAAGAAAAGGAGTGAAGGAGGAAGGAAAGATAAAGGCAAAGTGTCCCAGATTTATTGTTCCGTATAGATCAGCCCTTTCCAAGGACCTTGACTGTCCTTGGAGTTTGCTGTCATGACTGGCTTGAGCTTGTTCCTTTGCTTCTGTCGTGGGCTTCTGGATGCTCTGAACCTGGGCTGTCCTTTCCCTGTGGTATTTCCAGGGAGGTGAGTACAGAAACCCCTGCAGGTGTTTACCACAGCAGTGGCATCAGGCTCATAGAGAGGAAATGTGAAACAGCTGTGCTCACCAGTGCTTAAGGCAATATCATCATAAAAAAAAAAATACTCCAAGACTCTGTGGTCACCAATAGTAGCTATTGTATTTGAGGCTATACTATATGCCAGACACCGTACTAGATACTTAACGAATAGTTCCCACAATAGTCTTGAAAGTATGTATTATTTAGTAAATGCAGCTCATGAAGAATGGAACCTGGCTTCTAACCTCAGGCCTATTTGAAGCAAGAGTGAGTGTTCTTTTTATCACAACACATGGCTGTGGCATACTTAAATTAACCTCCTATTCAACCTTCAACGTCTGGCTGAAATCACCCCTTCCAGACAGTTCTCTCTCGGTGACCCTGGTGATATCTTCTTTCTGTAGCCCTAATTTGGCACTTTTTATGTGATAGCTTGAACTCTTGCTTCCTTTTTTATTCACATTCCCCCTGCTCCAAGCTGTAGTTATGTTTGCACCTGTGTCCCACCTCCCCCTCCAAACCCTTGAGCCCTTAAATGTCCGTTGGGTCACCAGCCCCAACATCATAGCAGGAATTCAATGATATCATCAGTTGGCCTGTAAATCGAGTTAGGCACAACTAGTCCACCCTCTGGAAGCTTCTGGAAGTCAAACATATGTTATTGGTTGAGGCACTCCGTGTTGTTTACATGTAGCCTCCAGTAGCTGATAGCATCCCTCCAATGGCTCACACTTAGAAATTCTGTACCCATTTACAAGTTGCTCTTACACTGGTTTTGTATTGCTTTTCTTTCCTATCATTCTCTCCCAAGAGAAGAACATGGTTTGGGTTATCTTTACATGTAGCTACTCCTCCCTCTCTGGTATTCTTTACACTCTGGAGTCTAGGAGAATAAAGGAAGAAAATAAAACTTCTAGTGACTCTCTTCTTCTCTTGCATTCTTGCACTTGCTCATTCTCCCTTTAACATTTGAGACATTGTGCTAAGTATCTTACATAAACCATTTTAAGTCCCATACCAAAAAACCTACAAAATATGCACTGTTACTATTCCGATTTTGTTCAGGAGTATCCTCAAATACAGAGAGGTTAAGTAAGTTATCCATGATTACACAGCTAGGAAATGGGAAAACCAGAATGCAAATGTAGGCTGTGTGCTGCTCTCACTTAGCAACAATTATCAGTGAAAAACACAAGTGAAATGTGGCAAATGCATAGGTGTAGACCAATATGCTTGTGGGTACTCTGTGGAGTACCAAGGAAACTGTAATCTCTAGGCTTTTCTTATAACCAGTCCTTGACTGGGCTTTATATTTTCACCTTCTGTTACAGGTGCTTGGAGAAATATGGGTGAATCATTATTAGTTCAAGCTGAGCTCTGAAAAGCATGAAGGCCTAGTGAGTGTTGGTGTTACTATTATTTTTTTACAAATCAGTTATTAGGGAAAGAATGTAGCTGCCACTAATATCTTCTAAAACTCAATATAAGTGATTTTTGAATAATTCAAGTGTTGGATTATTCATATCCACTTGACCTTCTCCAGTAGCTGAAATCTTTGAGAGTTGATGGTTTGCAGGTATTTGAAGAAGCCATTATGCAAATGAAAATATCATATCCACTAAGATATTGTAGGCATTATGGCAGATACCAAAAAGGTATAATGTATTCTCTCAAAGGGTTTGCCAACTTTTCTGAGAAAATAAGCCTGATACATGTTTCTCATTAGATAACAATGAAATTTTTAAATGGCGCTTTGAGAGGATGATGATAATCACAGGCTAATGCATGACTATGCCAACAGCAATTCAAAGAAGAGATACATAACTTCAGGCTGAGACGAGTGATCTAGAGAGATTTGGTGGAACAGATGGATTTTAAGCTAAAGTTTGAAAGGTCAATAGAATTAAAGTAAGGAGCAATGAAAGAAAGAACATAATGGGTTGGGTAGAACAGCATGGCCGACTAAACAATCCATAACAGAGAATGTGCTTGTGCATAAACAAACTGGCATCATTATCGCACTTAGTTTGGACTGTGGGCTTGAGTGAATAGAGAATATCTGTGATTCAGTTTGAATTCTGTGATTCTCAGCCCAGGACTTCTTGCCTAGTTCTTCTGGTAACAACATTCAACACTACGGAGGAAGCAATGACAATTATTGCCTGCTTGGTGGGCTCTCTTGGGTCACTGAAGGACTAGGTTTCAAGATGCAGCAGGTAGAGTATCAGCTTTGAAGAAACATTTCCTAGTATCACCCCTAGTATCAGTCTTGCTCCACTAGGCCCCTGAAAGACTTTCCACTTATTGCTAAAAAGTGAGACATCTGGGCAGAAATATACCACACAGTGGGTCAAGCTTGATGGCTCCTCAGGGATACTGCTTGGGGCTGCCCTCTAGAGGGACTAAGAGTAGCCACCACTACCAACTCTAGGAGCACATAAAAAGGCAAGAGCCTTTTCAGAAAGGCAAGCCACTCTTGAAAAACAGCATGGAGTTTCTTCAAAAAGTTAAAAATAGAACTACCCTACAATTCAGCAATTACACTACTAGGTATTTACCAAAAAACAAAAAGAAAACATAACTAATTTGAAGGGATACATGCACCCCGATCTTTATAGCAGCATTATCAACAATGGCCAAATCATGGAAAGAACCCAAATATCCACTGACTGATGAATGGATAAAGGACATGTAGTATATATACACAATGGACGATTACTCAGCCATAAAAAAGAATAAAATCTTGCCATTTGCAGCAACGTGGATGGAGCTGGAGAGTATTATGCTAAGCAAAAGAAGTCAGTCAGAGAAAGACATGTACCATATGATTTTACTCATATGTGGAATTTAAGAAACAAAACAAATGAACAAAGGAAAAAAAGAGAAAAGCAAACCAAGAAACAGACTCTTAACTCTAGAGAACAAACTGATGGTTACCAGAGGGGAAGTGGGTGGGGAGATGGGCGAAATAGGTGATGGGGATTAAGGAGGGCACTTGTGATGCGCACCACGTGTTGTATGGAAGTGTTGAGTCAGTAAATTGTACACCTGAAACTAATACTACACTGTGCGTTCACTAACCGGAATTTAAATGAAAACGTAAGAAAACCAAAGATATGGAGCACATGCAGGAGGATTTTATATATCTGTATCTATGTAGATATGAAATCAGTCATGTGAAACTGTCACAAAATCTCTAAGAGGTAAGAATTATGACCTTTATTTTATAGATGACAAAAGACTCTAAGTTGGCCTGGGGCATTGACAGATTTGAGATTCAACATGTCCACCCTACCATAAGCAGCTGATAATTTTGGCCCATCAAGACAAGAAAGAAGAGACTAGAGGTCTCAAAGAGGTCGTCTACCTCCCTCTGGGCGTAGCCAGTGCACTCCAGATGTCTGAAGTTGGTAGAAAAAACCCATGAACCTAGAACGTGGGAGCATTTCCGGTTGAAGAGAAACCGTAAGGTAATCCCACATGTAGAAGTGACTGAAGGAGCACCCAGAATAGAGAGCTCGATTAAGAACAGCCTTGCAAGAAGATCTGCAGTCTGCCCAATAACATGAATTGTAGCTTGTCCAAGGAAATTGGACTGCTTGCTGAGATGTTGCTAGGAAGATTACCCAAGGGGAGACTACCTAGGAAGGGCTGGTTGAGCCTTCCAGCCAAAGAGAAAAAGAAAGACGCTGAAAATAAATTGCCTTCCAATTCCCAGTGCAAGGTGTAGCTTTGTAAAAGAGGGTTCCATATATATTGGTGCTTCCTAGAAGCACATTATATAACATTCAGCAGCCATACTAAAATGGCCCTTTCTCTGAATGCGTGGTGCATGTGGTTAGCAAGATGACTACGCCAGGGGAAAAAAAGAAGGAAAGAAAGGTCAATTCCTGATGTGTTTTGGTATAAGGCTTTTTTTTTCCCAAGTAGTAACTAATATTGTGTGTATCAGAGATCTAGGAGGGTCTGCACCCCCGTTATCTGCTTTTATTTTATTTTATTTTTTTGATACCAGGGTGACTTTATTAAAGCGAAGAACTGAACATAATTTTAAAGGACATAAAAATATGGAATGCTTCACAAATTTCTGTGTCGTCCTTGCGCAGAGACTACGCTACTCTTCTCTGTATGGTTCCAGTTTTAGTATATGTGCTGCTGAAGCAAGCACCCCATTGATCTGCTTTTAGATATCAGCCCAATAAGACCCGAAATTCACCCATTTATGCTAAGTTTTGCTTTCTGTAATTCTGTTTACAAAATGGAAACCCGATTGGAAAACATATGCTGAAATTAATTTGCACTTCTGCCTAAATTATTTGAGTACTTTTTCTGCTTAAATTTTTTGTCCTGATAAAAATAAAAGGATTTGAAGAAAGCCATCCTAGAGAAACTTTTAATAAAACAATTTGTAGCCAATGATGTAATCTGAAGTTTGAGCTTGTTGCTCAATGTGAAGAGGAGAAACACTGTTTGCACATGGACCTAAAGAAGCAGCTGGATTTCTAGAGTGTACACACTGTCTTATGCTCTCGTTGTTTAAAAGAAATGGCTATTTTCCCCTTCTTAGTGGAAAAAAAAATCTCTCACAAGACTACATACTTTTGACATAAAAGTTGCACATATTTGACCACACTCTTTGGCACATACCTGCTGTCTCAGAAAAGAAGAAAGAAAAAAATAAAGTTCAGATAGAAAATTCAATCCAATGTCAACACACTGACAAATGAAAAAATTCACCTGAGAAGGCTTTAAAAACAAAACAACAGAAAAGAAAACATTTTGTCCTGAAATAATTTTTGATTTACAGAAGAGTTGCCAGAGAGTTTCCACATACCCTGCACTCATCTTCCCCTTATGCCAGCCACCCTGAGAGAAGCCTTTTGATATCAAGTTGGCCTGAAGCCTGACGAGTTGATTATAAAGTAAGTCTCAGTAAAATGTAACAGTAAGATTAATGACAAATACAAACTGGAAAAATTTTACTAATAAAAGAAGAATGTGCACTTTTTGAAGTGAACCCTATAGATAGTCTAAAAACTCAACGTTCAATAACACAGATTTAACTTGCCTCTTTATATGGTCAATAGTGTGTTACATGTTTTGTGGAAGAAAGAGAAATCTCTTCATTTTGGATAAATCCCACTACAGCATGAACTGTAGATTATCAAGTCACGAGCACCATATTGTAGCAACACATACAATAAATGTAGTAGGTGTGTTTCTTCTCTTGGATGGTGATAAATCTCTTAAAAATGTCAGCCTGCAAATTATCTCTTTGAAATTTATGGCCAACATCACAAAGTGACTCACCAAAGCACTTGTTTTCAATTATTTTATTAGATCACACTCATCCACGATAGAAGAACTAAAGGAGACAATGGGGGAATTTTCTTGAGAAGAGAGCTATGAAAGGGGCAAAGAATGGAAGGTGAGGTGTCAAGGACAAAAACTTTGAGAGTGCTTTCTCAGCCGTGCAGTTGTCAATTTTCCCCCCTTCCTTTATGTATGTATGTATGTATATATGTATGTATGTATGTATGTATGTAAGGGAGAATGGCGGGGGAAGGGTCAGAGGGAGAAGCAGACTCCCTGAGGGAAAAGCAGACTCCCTGCTGAGCAGGGAGCCCTATCCCTGGACTACAGGATCATGACCACAGGATCATGACCTGAGCTGAAGGGAGTTGCTTAACTAACTGAGCCACCCAGGTGCGCCCCACCCGCTTCCTATCTTTTAATAGGAAACTACCTTACCTAAGCTGTAATGACTTGGAATTTGTATATCCTATTTACAAAGGAGATAATGGATCTCTATCCAGATATCATCAGGCTTAGCCTGCTTTTAAGTGAGTTCCCTGATGCATTTGACAGACTGCACTGAGATCTGGGATACTCACTGTCTTGTGTTTACTAGTGATACTCATGTCAATAGATAATTGCAGGGAAGCCTTGGTTGCATACACTTACTGATTTTCCTAAAGCAGGTCCCTGAATTATATTGTGTATGATGCACATTTTTGCAGGGTCTTGTTGTAGTTTTGGTCTGTTAATAAGTAGACGGCCAGGTAGAAATTTCTGGAGTACAGAAAGACAGCTCCAGAGTGGAGCATGCATTACAGTTATAGAAGTCCAATGTCTGCGCAAGCCTACCACAGGCAGTGATAACCAGTCCATCAGCCAGGCAGCACCTCATTCAGCGACATCACAAGGAAGACTGTCTTCTCCAGCACGTCACTTAGTCTCCTCCTGGGTCGCCTTCTTACAAAAAGGACAACTTCTAGCTGAGCCTCAGACAAAACACTAGTGGGCGCGCTCATCTCTTTCTCCAACAATGACTGTCTAATCTGTGCGAGTCAAATTCCTTACTCCGCAAATGAATGAATGGTCTTTCCAAACACTGTGAAGATGCGTTAAAAATTTACATCTATGCCTTGGGGTTTTCCTTTTCGAGTAGTAATGGATAAAATCAACTGACATTCTATTGGCTGTTTCCATTAAAATTCAAAACAGTACTACTCTCGCATCCACTCCTACCTCTCTTCAGGGATTCTCCCTTTGATATCTAGCTTTTAACTAATGAAATGAATTAACTCACCAAAGTTTAGCATATTATGGCAATCTTGAGGGCTATTTATCGAGTTCAAGCATACAAATAAAAACTTGCAATCATCAGTTTTTTCTGTGATACATCATAAAGTAGAGGTGTCAGTGGAAGGCTTCAGCCAGCCTTGTGACGAGTTGCTCCCTTACTTTGAGACAGAGGTCTACACAGCATGCCTTTCTTGAAAAAGATCCTGTCTGGGTGGACTTCACTGCTCAGCTTTACTCATTACATCAACCTAAAAGGCAACTATTGACAATGAACAAGAAACGAGTTTAAGCCTGAACCCGCTAGCCTGGGGCACATTTCTGCTAAAAATTAGAACCATCACCTTCAGGAGTAAAAAGAAACTAAAATTTCACTCTGAATGAATCTCACCAAGGTATTTACATGAGCTTAGTGGACTGAATCCAGGAGTTTACATCTGAGCAAGAAGATACGTAACATCAGTGGTGCAAACAACTGAGGAATTCTATAATAGGGCATCTCAATGATCCTGAGCAAAAAGAATGGGTTATTTTAGTTTCCTGAACACTATTCTCTCTGGAAATAAAAACCAATATGAAGACCTTAATTCCCAGCTATAGAAACTGCTCCTGTAGATCCATGATATGGTGAGGCCAGTACAAAGCAGTGGGCTTTGCTTTTTAGCCGTTTCTCCTTGCTCACATAGGCAGCAGGGACCTGGAATGAAATACACCGTTCAAAGAGTGGAATTCCCTCTGTGCCCCTCTTTATTAGCCTACTTAGGAATAATCAATGCATCTGCATGAGTTAGAGGTGTATGTTATTGATGGTTGAGCTTCTAGAAGTAAATAAGTCGAGACTGTAACATTGCTTGATTGGTTAAAGTGTAGTGTTAAGGGAATAAAAGGATGGACAGAAAAACTGACAGATTTATAGACATAAAAGCAGAGACTATAATAATAATAATATATGTTATTATCATAAACATTTGGTCCTACATTAAATCACTCCACGCTCCTGAGCTTTTGCAGTATGTTTCTGGATAATGTATTATTTTGTCCTCTTGCCTGAAGCTAGTTGTCACTTATTATGGCCATTAAAATGCCTACTTATCATATTTTTCAAAGTATAATATACATGCTTTTCATACATGAATTTTTTTACCGCAGCTATTAATGAGCATGCAGGTGAGTATGTGTGTCTATGCGTGTGTGTGTGTGTGTGTGTGTGTGTGTGTGTACCCATTTGTGTCTGAATATTTGCTCCTTTCCACTTCCTGAAATTCAGCTTTTTTTTCTATTAGTGGAAGTTAGCAAGTAATTGAATTTTGGGGAAATGCAACTCTATTGTCAGCTTTTTTTTCCTTCAAATTTTTATTTAAATCCTAATTAGTGCTATATTGGTTTCAGGGGTAGAATTCAGTGATTCATCACTTATGTACAACACCCAGGGCTCATCATAACAAGTACCCTCCTTAATGCCCGTCACCCATTCAGCCCACCCTCTGCCCACCTCCCCTCCAGCAACCCTCAGTTTGTTCTCTATTGTTGAAAGTCTCTTCTGGTTTGTTTCCCTCTCTCTGTCTTTTTTCCCCCTTCCCATATGTTCATCTGTTTTGTCTCTTAGATTCCACATATGAGTGAAATCATATGGTATTTGTCTTTCTCTTACTGACTTATTTCACTTAGCATGATGCACTCTAGCTCCATCCATGTCCTTGCAAATGGCAAGATTTCATTCTTTATTATGGCTGAATAATATTCCGTTGTGCATATATACCACATCTTCTTTATCCATTCATCAATTGAGGGACATTTGGGCTCTCTCTATAGTTTGGCTATTGTTGATAATGCTGCTATAAACATCAGGGTGCGTATGCCCCTTCACATCTGTATTTTTATATCCTTTGAGTAAATACCTAGTAGTGCAATTGCTCGGTCATAGGGTTCTGTTTTCAACTTTCTGAGGAACCTCCATACTGTTTTCCAGAGTGGCTGCACCAGCTTGCGTTCCCACCAACAGTGTGGGAGGGTTCCCCTTTCTCCGCATCCCTGCCAGCATCTGTCGTTTCCTGACTTGTTCATTTTAGCCATCCTGACAGGTGTGAGGTGGTATCTCATTGTGGTTTTGATTTGCATTTTCCTGATGATGAATGATGTTGAGCATCTTTTCATGTGTCTGTTAGCCATCTGGATGCCTTTTTTGGAAAATGTGTATTCATGCCTTCCCATTTCTTAACTGGATTATTTGTTTTATGGGCATTGAGTTTGATAAGTTCTTTACAGATTTTGGATACTAACCCTTTATCAGATATGCCATTTGCAAATCTCTTCTCCCATTCCATAGTTTTGTTGATTGTTTCCTTCTCTGTGCAGAAACTTTTTATCCTAATGAAGTCCCAACAGTTCGTTTTGGCTTTTGTTTCCCTTGCCCCCAGTAACATGTCTAGTAAGAAGCTGCTGTAGCCGAGGTCAAAGAGGTTGCTGCCTATGTTCTCCTCTAGGATTTTGATGGTTTCCTGTCTCACATGTAACTCCATTGTCATCTCGATGATATTCGTTTAAGAGAGTTTTGGCTTTGGTGTGTCAGTTTTTGTGACTTAGTAGTAACCAGTATTTTATATATATAGATTTTATATATATATATAGATAGATAGATATCTATCTATATATGTGTGTGTGTATGTGTGTGTGTGTGTGTGTGTGTGTGTGTGTGTATATATAAAATAATCTCTACACTCAATGTGGGGCTCAAACTCACAACCCCAAGATCAAGAGTCACAGGCTCTACCAAATGAGCCAGCCAGGCACCCTTAATTTTACATATTTTTAATTTATATTGAAATATTTCAGTCATACAAAAAAGTATTGAAATAATAAAACAGATACATATGCACATCTCACTCAACTTAAAAAAAATGATATATTACCAAAAGAATTAATGCTCCTTGTTGGTGCCTCTTTGATAAAAATTTACGCTTTCCAAAGGTAATCATGGCCTAGGATTTAGAGGATTTCTTTGGAGTTTGATTTTGTATGTATATTTGCTTGAATAATATTTAGTGTTTTAAATTTTATATAAATGGTATACTGTTTGTATCCTTCTGAAACTTGCTTTCCTCATTCAGTATTAAACTTGGATTTTCATACATGTGGATATATGTAGCTCTGGGCCAGTGGATTTTTCATTGCTCTTTATTATTCTCTTGGGTAGAAAAGCAATATTGGGAACACTGTCTTGCTGATGGACATTTGGATTCTTCCTGATTTTTCTACCATAAAATTGCTTCCAATAGTTGTGTTCTATTTCTGTCTGTATGTGCATGTGTGAGAGTTAATCCTAGCACATAGACCTATGAGTAGAATTTCTGGGTAATAAGATAGCTATAACATTGGTAGGTATTGCCAAGTTAATCTCTAAATTGTTTTACAAATTTCTACTCCTAGCATCAATGTATTCTTATTATGAGTAATATGAACAGATTTTAATTTGCATTTCCTTGATTACTAGTGAATTTGAGAACATTTTGTATGTATACATACATTTGCTTGCAGGCTTGCCTAGGTTCTGCCTAAATTTAAGGGTAGAGCAAACTGTGTAAGCACAAGGTGGTGATTGGCTGCTGGTGCGGGATAAGCAGGAAACCTGCCCATGTCCTTCCTGGACCCTTCTCTAATGAGAGGAAAAAATCATCCACCGTGGAAATGGTGGGGTGGGGCAGGAGGTTAGATGGAGTGGTCAGGATATATGAATATGTATATAGTCTCTTCACAGCAATCATGATAGCAAATTTTCCCGGAACAATACCTTTCATGCTATCCTTCAAATATTACATAACCTATCATATGAATTTAATATGAATTCAATAAATGTAATATCCCCACCTAACCACTTAGTTCTATGAGAGTAAAGGGAGGAGAAGTGGAAGAGAATGCATGCTGATAGTAATTCCTACCTCATCAAACTGAGGGAGAGATAATTAAGTAATGTAATGTAAGTGCTCAGCCCTAAAGTTGGGTAAGAGTATTTACTCAAGAGAGATAAGCTTCAAAAAAATGTTTTAAGGAAAATAAAGATAAATTCTCTTAAAAGTAATATGTCACTTACAGTGTTCCATGAGGTTACATAAGGGCCTCTTCCCATACCATCTCTTAGTTCGCTGTTTCCAGACTGTTTTGGACTTGGAAACCAGACAATGTGACTTACTGGAAGTGTATGTAAAGTAAGAGTAAATAAGGGTTGAGATTAATCTGAGTAGTTTTCCTATGAGTAAAAAACAGGGCATATTGGTACTTGGGTCACTCAGAGATATTTTTATAACATTTTTTGTTCTTGGCTATGTTCCTGATAGGTGACAACTTGAGAACTGAAAAAATGAGGATTTTTCTCTTTCTTCCTTATAAATGTCAGTAGACTCTAACAGCTTACTCTCCAAAAATAAGCATTAGTCTGGAAAAGTACTGGAGAGAGGTTTTTCTCTCCCCAACCAGCCAAGGAGTGGATATGTTAAGACTTTTGTTTTCTTTATGAATTCAAAGAAAGAATAACTGATAATTAAGCATCTGGGTTCTTACTGTATCTGGCCTAAAAGTTTATATTCCAAAGTGATGTGATATGATGCACATAGCAACTTAGGAACAATCTATAGTATCAAAAGTATGATTATACATCAAGATTTGAATCTCAAGGTATCTTTCCAACCTCCGAATATCTTTTCCAATAAATATATTTAAATGGCAACCAGGTCATACAGATGCTTCTAAAAGACTGTATTAACCGTGATTTAGCCAGCCTCTAATATTAATAGTATTATTAACTATATATATATATTATGTATAATATATATTAACTATACTATTATACTATGTATACAATGCCTGAATACTGAATTAATTCAGGTGTTGGGAGGAAGAATAAAATTCCCTTTTACTTTAGTACTTTCCTATCTCTCTTTATGAGTCTTATGTTGCCTTTTTTGCCCCTCTCTTAAGGATATCTGTCTCTTACAGAATATTATGCAGCCATCAAAAAAATGAAATCTTGCATTTACATGACAAGGATGGAACTAGAGGGTATTATGCTAAGTGAAATAAGTCAATCAGAGAAAGACAAGTATCATACGATCTCACTGATAGGAGGAATTTGAGAAACAAGGCAGAGGCTCATAGGGGAAGGGAGGGAAAAATGAAACAAGACGAAACCAGAGAGGGAGACAAACCATAAGAGACTCTTAATCTCAGGAAACAAACCGAGGGTTGCTGGAGTGGTGGGGGGTGGGAGGGATGCGGTGGCTGGGTGATGGACACTGGGGAGGGTACGTGCTATGGTGAGCGCTGTGAATTGTGCAAGACTGATGAATCACAGACCCGTACTCCTGAAACAAATAATACATTATATGGTAATAAAAAAAATTTTTAAATAAGAAAAATGTAAAAATGAAAAAAAGGATATCTGTATCTTCATGCTGTCCCCAATACTCTATCCCTTCCCCATCAAAACTCTGAATCTCTGAGTTATTCAGTGAAATTGAGATAATATGAAAGCAGTCTGGTTGAACTAATTTACACTAACATGAAAATGATTCCTTAATCCTCCCAAAGGAATTTGAATTCTTAAAAGATAGCTTTGACAAGCTACTTGAATCTTCAATATCAGAATTTCAGGCACATTAAGTAAGTAGAAAATTTCATCAATATTTTATGAACAATTGGAAGTAAAGGGAGACAATTTAGATATCATCACTGCCCTGGGAATTGCTTTTCATACTCTATTCTCTCCCTCTAATAGAGACTTTTAAATTTTTCTAACATCTACTTCCCATGGTAATAATGGATATATCTACAGAGAGCTTTTCAAATGGTCATATTTTTATATCACAGACTGCTGTATCAGGACTCTTTTCAGAAAATAAGAATAATCACTTTTGAAATGTTTGCTTTTGTTTGTTTTATCTTTTAAAATTACTTTCTTGGCTTTGTTTTTTATCTTCCTGATGGAGTCGATGGGAAAGGATACTTAGTAGACTCTGAAAAGAAAACACCTCATTCTTTAAGCTCCCTCTCATTCTGCCTCTGCCAATAAATAAAAAATAAAAGGGAAGAGGAGGATGAAAGAAAAGAAGCAAAGACAAACCACATGTCAAAAGTAATGTTCATCCTATATCTTGACACAGAAGGAAAGCTTTACAAAGAGGCTTGCCTCTGTGTCCTGCAGTAAAAATGAATATTAGCACGAAAGGATGTTATCTGCAAAAGCAGTGAATGATTAAACTTCAAGTTAAAAGAAAATAGAATCACGCTTCACGTGGTCATAAAAACGTATTGGACACAATTACAAATTCTGGTCTTCTAATCAATGAATACCTGATTCTTAAAATAAATAGTTTTGGAGTTGGCAGTGTAAGGAGTATCTTGACATGATGGTGATGAAATCCAAATTGTATTATTGATTCATAGTCCAGTGATTCCATGCTTACTCTGTACTTGATGACAAGATGACCTGCTCTTTGACAACATGGCGACATGTGTCCTAAGCCTTTTCTAAGTCCCACTGGAGGTCACTGATCCAGAAGAAATAGAAAATTATCTCTGCTCACCTTTAAAAGATTCCTTTGTCTCATCCAAGCATTCTCATTGATTGAATCTCATTACTATGCCAGCACTGAAGTTTTGTAAACCATGCCTGTCTTTCTCCCTTCTGGCCTGTTCGGCTCAGAGCCTTCCTTGCATGAGTTGAAAGAGGAATTTGGGTTTCTACCTCACTTTAGTCTTCACTTCCCAAGAATCACAATTCTCCCAATAACACTATATATATATATATATATATATATATATATATATA
>NW_027397078.1:33263242-33319346 GCF_003265705.2 Callorhinus ursinus
TTAAGAGAAATTTCCTCAAAGAGTTGTTCCATTCTTAAAACTGATGGCAGCAGTCTGATGTTAAGCAAAGCTTCAGTCAGGGAACTCCATTCACAAATGGAGTACTTAATCTGTTCATTTGTTTGTTCCTAAAGATTTATTAAGGCCTACTATATGCCAGCCACTAGATTAATTGCTAGACCAAAGGAGTGAACAAGATAGACAGTCTTACTTCTTAGGAAGCTTAGCACCAAGACAGAAAGACAGATCTTGGATAATAATTACAAGATTAAGGGTGTTATGAAGTGGCAAGTGCACATGCCATCAGGGTGTACATAGTGAAGGCCTTTTGGAGAAAGTAGCATTTAAGCAGAAACCAGGAGGAACAATAAGAATTAGAGATGCTAAAAGTGGGGAGGGGTTATGCAGAAAGAACAGCTTATATGAATGCTCTGCAGTAGAAGAGAACATGACCCATTTGCAGAAAAACAATCCTTTATCACCAACAACAGACAATGAGGAAAAAGAGAATCTTAAGCAGGCTCCACACACATCATGGAGCCTGACGTGGGGTTCGATCCCAGGAACCAGAGATCATAACCTGAGCCGAAATCAAGAGTCGGGTGCTTAACTAACTGAGCCACCCAGGTGCCCCTTGGGTAAGATTTTAGAGATAGGTATGATTCATATCCTGGGGAACCTTGTAGTCATGCCAAGGAGTTGATCTTTTTCCTTAGGGCCATGACACATTTTTAAGTCAGAGAGTAACATTTGCATTTCAAAATCATCTCTCTGGCTGTACTTGTAAAAATAGATTTGAGAATTGTGAGATTGGATGCAAGGAATCCCTTTATGAAGTTATTACAAACCTCTGGTTCCAACAACATGGTAGCCTAAGATAGCAGGAAAAAAATCTTGCTAAAAATATCTGGACATTCTCAAAAGAAAAAATAGTTTAAGTAAGTATGTGTGGTCATAAGAAATACAGATGACAGGAATGAAAGAGCTAAAATCCCAGAGAAGCCAGCAAGTGGGCCAGCGCTGTGGCTGCCTGGGAGAGTTGGTATGCCTTAGTCATTTGCAGGCTTGGGTTTTAATGCCCACGCAGGGACAAAACTGTTGTCCTGAGCCTGAATGAGGTGAGAAGCTGGAAGTAAGATCTTGAAGGGCTCAGCCTCAAACAAACGGTGAAACAGATAAAAATCCACCCTTCTTCAGCAGATAGACACAAGAAGAAACTTTGAGTCTTCATCTTTCTTAAGCTGATCTTGAGTAAGAGTGCTCTCATCTGAGAGTTTTAGCTCCTGGGCCTCACCTAACACAGATTTGGGGTTCATATTTGTAGTACCAACTTGAACCAAGAACACCCGGGAAACCAAACACAAAATTCATCTGGAGAAATGTTTCCATAACCCAACCACTAATCTACTTTCTGTCTCCATGGATTAACTGACTAGAATTTGGGTCCGAGAAAATTACCCAGGATGCGGCACAGAAAGCTAAAGAAATGACTAATACAAAGGAAAAGTTGAGAAAAATAGAAAATAGGATAGCAAGAGCAACATATTCAATATGAATTTTTGAAATGATACACAGAGAATGAAGGACAGACAATATACAAAGAGAAAATTGTATTGACTCTTTAATTAATGAAAAACATGCTCACTCAAATTCAAGAGCCCTGCCCCTCCGGGTTCTAAGCAGCATAAGTGAAATTAATTTTCACCTAGACAAATCATTGAGAAACTGCAGAAAATCAAAGCCATTTGGAACATCTTAGAATTGACCAGAAATAAGACCTATGAAATAAAAAGCAATAAATTAATTAATCTGTCAGCAGACATCCACTAGTACCAACGAAAGCTATACAGCCATTGAGAGAAAACTGCCAACTTGTAAGACAATTGGTCATTCTCAGGCTTTTACTCAGAAAAATAATTTTTTAAAAGATGTGCTTCTGTAATAAGGAAACTGAACACAGAAGGAAGGAGTGAGATACAAAAATTAATGGTGATGCCAAAGGACATTGATGCAAAAATATAAGCACGTTGTCTAACAAAACAGTAATCACAATGGAATAATTTGGGAAATAGCAAAAGCAAGTTATACTTTAAATACTGGGAAATAATATGTAAAATGGAAGTTAGGGGATAAGGCTGAATATAGTTTAAGTAGCCTTAGTCCCTTGTATTATTTAGAAGGAAAATAAAAATAGTAATTTTAATAATATTAATTTAACATATACAAGTTTCATACTGAAAAGTAACAACTACTGTATATTGGAGATACTTCCAAAATATTTCCAAAGTAGTAGTAGTAGGTGATTAAAAAAGTAAAGAAACCCAAACAATCCGATATGAACAAAAACAGAGAAAAAGCATGCATAGGAAAAGTAAGATATAAAGCACAAAGTAAGAGTTTGAATAAATCTAAATACATTAATAATCACAAAAAATACAAAAACCCTACATTTACTGGTTAAAAGCAGAGATTGTCAAATTGAATTTTTAAAGCCTACTTTATATGCATGCACAGAGGAAAAATAAAAATATACCAGGCAAATGCAACCTAAACAAAGCAAATACGGCTATATACCAATATTAATCAAAATAGAACTTTAAGAAAATTAATACCATTAGGTTTAAAGAGAAATATTTCGTAATACTCAAAAGAAACTTCAGCAGATGATATAGCAATTCCCAACCTATATACACCTGAAAATCTACGTCCAAAATATGTAAGGTTAAAGGTGAAGACTTACAAGAAGAAATTTAAATTTCACAATCACAATGGAATATTTCAATACATTTTCCTCAATAATTGGTAGATCAAGCAGACTACAGAATTGTAGGATATAGAAGTTTTGAGCAATACTGTTTAAAACGTTATCCATTATAGGGAATTTAGGGAATGTGCATTTTGTTTGATACATATGGAGCATTTACAAAAATGTACCGTAAAGTGCCACAAAACAGGACTCAGTAAATATCAAAGAATCAATTTCATGTAGCTGGTGGGTTCTTGATAATATTGAAATAACATTAGTAATCACTAACAAAATTTCCTTTTCCGTACATTCTGGGAAATTTAAAAGCACTGTTTCATTTTTTTAAACAAAAATAAATAAAGAGTTGCCTGGCTGGCTCAGTCAGTAGAGCATGCAACTCTTGATCTCAGGGTCGTGAGTTCAAACCCCACATTGGGCATGGAGCCTACTCTAAAAATAAATAAATAGATAAAATAAATAAAAGCACTTTTTAAAATAAATCCTTCATCAAAGAGCTCAAAATCTGAAAGAGCAAAGGAAAAACAGGTGTCATCACAATACAATATGGTAACATTAATTCCACAGGAGTTACGATAGCACATGGGGGTGATACAGGGAAGATTCTTTGAAGGAGGTGATGCATGTGTGGAACAGCAAATTGCAAATAGGTGTGAGCCAGGTAAGACGTCTCTTTTGCCTTTTTAAAAATTGTGCTATAATTTACATACCACAAAACTCACCCATTTAAAGTATACAACTGAGTGGGTTTTAGCATAATCACGAGGTTATGCAACTGTCACTATTGTCTAATTCCAGAATGCCAAAAAGGAACTCCGTATCCATTAACACTTACTCTCTGTTCCCTCCCTCCCCCTAACCCAGAGGAACCACTAATCTACTTTCCATCTCTATGGATTTACTAATTCTGGACATTTCATGTTAATGGAATCATATAACACATGTCCTTTTGTGTGTGACTTCTTTCATGTAGCATAACGCTTCGAGATTCATCCACATACCAGTATTTCATTCTTTTTTATTGCTGAGTAATATTCAATTGTATGGATGTGCCACAGTTTACCTACTCATAATTCAAATGGATGGACCTGTGGGTTGTTTCCACTTTGGGGTTATTATAAACATTGTGTACAAGTTTTTGTGTGAACCCCTGCTTTCAGTTTTCTCGAGCATATTTTTAGGAGTGGAATTTTTGGGTCATATCGTAACTCTATGTTCAGCCTTTTAAGTAACTGACAAACTGTTTTCCGTGGTCGCTACCCCATTTTACATCCCCAGAGCCAGGTGAGATACATGTAGGTGTGTGGACGTGCATGAGGGAGGGAGAAAAGGAGGGAGAGAGCTACTTCTGTCAGGGACATGACAGTGGCCGAAAGTAAAAACAACAGCATTGGAGTCAGAATAGCATGAATAAAACCCCGAAGATGAACAATTGTATTTTGCAGTAAGAGAAATAGAAATCATTTTGTAATGCTGCATCCCCACATTGCAAGGTGGAGGCCTTATGGAACTTAGGGACTTGAGATCTCCAAGATTGTCAACACCCGTTCTCTCACCTTGGGCAATTCATGTAACATCTTTGAGCTCTGATTTATTCATCTGAAAAATGGGATTAACATTTCTTGTCCCGGGCAAAGAGGCTGCAAAAGTGCTCATGAGACTCGGGGTGTAGTGATAGCGGAAAGCTACCTACAACATAGGACTAAGGAGGTTGAGGCCCCACTCGTATAGTTCTGATCTCCGATACAGCCATAAATTCATCCTGTTTTTCATTTCTCAAGTGAAAAACCAGTGCATACAGACCATACTTCAAAGAACAGCTCATAGGGCGCCTGGGTGGCTCAGTTGGTTAAGCGACTGCCTTCGGCTCAGGTCATGATCCTGGAGTCCCGGGGTCGAGTCCCACATCGGTCTCCCTGCTCGGCGGGGAGTCTGCTTCTCCCTCTGAGTCTCTCCCCTCTCATGCTCTCTCTCTCTTTCCCTCTCAAATAAATAAAATCTTAAAAAAAAAAACTCATAACCATCTGCTAGTAGGTAAACATCAAAAATAATTATTTATTGATTTACCATCAACTTTACCATCCATTTAGACATTCTTATTGTGAGAACTATGTACTTCTCACAGTGATTTTTCTACCTAATTTGCTCTACAATACTTCATTGAGTGTTAAATACTCTAATAAACTTACAATCTCAGAGGTTTAACCCAGTAATAGTTTGTTATTTGTTTACGTAACAGTCCGAGATGGTCAACAGGGGCAAGGGGAAATGGGGGGGGGGTACATGGGAAGGCTCTGTTCCATTCCATCATTATAGGACCCCAGATATAGTCTCTTCTTGTTAGGCGGTTCTATGGGAAAGATGAGGCATAAGAAGAAATAATGTCAAATAAGAATGTGAGCTACCATATGACGTTGAGGTCTGGGAGACTGCAATGGAAGAAGGCTTGGAGCGATCCGTGAGAACTTCCTGTGTGAAGACAGAGAGCTGCACATAGTGAAGAGGTGTCCCATGAAGCAGAAATGAGATGAACAAAATGTTAGAAGTGGAAGAACACAAGGCGATTTCAAATGAGACCAACATTTCTGAGTTTTGATGTGTGTACCATGGCTGTGGAAGGTGTTAGTATTAGAGGAATCTCGGTGAAGGATATACAGGAACCCTCTGTGCTATCTTGCAACCCCTTATGTAAATGTAAAAACCAAAGAAAGTTGTCAATAATTGTGTGTGTATGTGTGTGTGAGAGAGAGACGGAGACAGAGAGAGAGAGGGAGGGAGGGAGAGAGACAGAGAGGGAGGGAGGAAGGGGGGGAGAGAAAGGAGAGTTTGTGTGTATCTATGATGAACGATATACCATGAAGGAGGAAATAAGAGAATCATTGTAGTTCCCCTGTTACAACTGAGGCAATTGATACAGAAAGAACAGGGATTTGTCCAAAGTCACACAGCCATTGAGAAGCAAAGCTGTGACTAGCCCATTCTGGTGCTCCTTATATAGAATAAAACAAGAGGTGTGAGCCTGGAAATGGGAGAGATCTGTAAGTGGAGAACATTTGGGACCAAATAATTGTAGGTAAATTTGTGCTTAACCATACAAGTCATGGGAAGCAAACTTCTAAAACTGATTGATGTCAAATGTAACAAATTAAGAGTTAAAATATGCTCTTTCCCATGAATATCTACAGGATGATTTACTTCACCATATGCTAATAATGTTCTGGTTTTAATCAGCAACATATTGCATAGTGAATGCTTACCTGTAACCTGGTTCATTAAAATTAATTGGTAAACATGGCTGTATTTTTAGAATGTAATTGCAACATTTATTAGTGAAGGTGTGAAATGGCCTTTCATAGTTTCGTGTATGCCAATGGGGATTTTATAAGGACATTGAATAATATTATCACAAGGTCAGGGTTAAGCCCTGACTCTGCATGTTATTTTTTTTAACTGAAATATAGTTGACATATAATGTTATATTAGTTTCAGGTGGACAACATATCGATACAACAATTGTATACATTACTCAGTGCTCATCACTCTAAGTGTAGTCACCATCTGTCATCATACAACATTATTACAATATTACTGACTTTATTCCCTATGCTGTACTCTTCATCTCCATGACTTATTTATTTTATAACTCAAAGTTTTTACCTCTTAATTCCCTTTGCCTTATTTCCCTCATCCCCCACCTACTTCCCCTCTAGCAACCACTAGTTTGTTCTCTGTATGTATGAGTCTGTTTCTATTTTTTGCTGCTTGTTCATTCATTGGTTTTTTTAGACTCCACATATAAGTGAAATCATATGGTATTTGTCTTTCTCAGGCTTATTTCACTTAGCATAATATTCTCTAGGCCCATCCATGTTGTCATAAATGGCAAGATCTCATTCTTTTTTATGGCTGAGTAATATTCCATTATATACATACATATATATATATATATATCCCACTTCTTTATTCATTCATCTATAGATGAACAGTATCTAGAATAGGCTTGTCAAGAAGGCTTGGAAGTTGGTAGAAAGCAAGCCTTGAGAATACTGAGAAAAGACAGAGGGAACGAGATAGGAGCTGGCCCGGTGTGTTGAGGGAACTCCAGTGATCCACAGAGAGGTGGGGGTGGAGGAGGCTGTGGGGAGAAAGGTAAGAGAACAGGTCAGTCGGGGAATGGTGGGAGATCATGGGGTCTTGTAATATACTGCAAGGACTTCCATTTTTACTCTGTGTGAGATGGCAAAACCTTGGAGCAACACAATGATGTGAACTTGCTTACATTTTGTGGGATTGCTGTGGCAGTTCTCTTGGGAAATGACTATATAAAGGCAAGGGTAGAAAAAGGGACATGAGTTAGACTATGGCAAGCAATTAGAAGAATCTGGAAGGAGATGGTGGTGGTTCTACCAAAGTAGCAGTTCACAGGTAAAAGTGGTTAGATTTGCCGCATGATGGAATGTGAGGTGTGAAAGGAAGAAGAATCAACAGTAACATCAAGACTGTTGGCCTGAGAAACTGGATGCATTAAGTTACTGTTATCTGAGATGTAGCAGGAGAGGGTATTGGGGAAGAGATTGGGAGCCCAGTTGTACATGTGGAGTTTGAGATGTCAGGTATTAGAGTGGGAATTAGGAGCAGAAAGCTGAGAATGGAAACAGGGCCCCTATAAAATGGTGGGCAATCTTAAAGACTTACAGGGTGGCCAAAATTCTCCGAGGAAAGGTTTTGTCTTGCATACTATCAAGGTGGCAGAACACGAGCATTTGGGGCCCGTGTATGACCATCTTGAATAGGCTGTTGAAGATGAGCTGAAAGTTTCACTAGGACACAGGGACCTAGAGAAAAAAGCAAGGAAGCTAAGATGGAAGAGCATCAAAGCCAAGCCCCAACTATGTTAAATATTGCTCTGAAAGAAAAATTTTGTAAATCCCTGTCTTGGACCTCTCGTCTGCATGCCAGGGACTCCTCCTGCCCCACCCAGCTTTCCAGAATTTACACTAATACCATTAGTTCAGCTTCTGGGAATCCTTGGTCTCCCAAGAAACCAATCATTATTTGTGACATTGTTTCTATGGATAATTCCAAATAATGCCCACCTTGCTTGAAAATACAGTACTGCCCGGATTTAAAAAACTAAATCATTTCTAATTAGGCAGTCCAGTTCAAATCTCCATTTGTCTGATCTCTTTCAATCTCGCTTGCAGCTTACCATGACTGGGTCATTCCCAGCAAGTCCGAACCTTCTGGCAATAGAATTCTCTGCCATTGCTAGGTTTTGTGACAACTTAGAGTCCTCCCTCCTCTCCTACTGCCTCCACAATTCTTATTTTTTCATTAATGAATTAATTAGAATTTTGTTTGGGAAGAATGTTGTGACACCTCTTAAGATAACTGGAGATGTCCTGGGGAGTTGCAGAGGCAGAGTCGGGAGTCATTTAGCTGAGATATTTTCATCTGAAAACTGAGAAAATTGACACAAGACAAATAAATGACATATGGAGTCTTAGGCAACTGGTGGGGGGGCGGAGGAGTTCTCTATTGAGAAGCTGAGTGAAAGCACAGATAATTAATGATACAGAATTATCGACCCAGTTCTGATGAGCAGCTGCACAGTTAAGAAGGAAGTTTAGGTCTCAGAGTTGTATATGGGGTGAACTTTTTCCAGAAAGAACACATGGAGATGGGATCTAAGAGGTATTATGCAGTTACCTTGCCCTGAATATGTAAGTGTTAGGGAGGCACAGTAGGGAAGGTCCCCAATTTTCCGGTAGAAATGATGGGAGGATGGTTATTATCAACCTAGTACTGCTTCGCTTCTTCTCAAATGTAAATATGGATCTCCATTATTCATGGCAGTCTATTAGGGCTTATATTTCACTCCCCACACCTCCACCACAGCACCAGCCACAGCCCCATATGGAATGAATAATCGCTAAACTGGAACATGATTTGCAAAGCTGTAGACTTTTATTGTGATGGCTTCTGGCAAATGTCAAAAATTTAAACAATTTAGATTGTTTTGAGGGTTTCCTTTAGCTATGACCTCAACCTTGTACTTGGCCCACTAGATTTTCAGTCTAGGCCAAAAATCAAATAACGTAAGTCAGGTAATGAAGCTCATTTTGATGCTAGGAGAAAGGAGAGGGGCCCATAACTCAAACCCATGGTTATCCCAGTAGTCATTCATGAGATATAAAATTCAGGAGAAAACCTCATCAGACATGGTCGGCTCACTGCTCCCACTTCCTGCCCTAACCACCTCTCCTACAGGGTTTGTTATTCCTGCCTTTCGCCTGGAAGCAGAATGTCTGAGAGAAGAGAGTGAGCTGAGTTCTATAATCATAAAATGATATCAACGGGGAGATGAGAACCCATAAAATAGAAATTTCACAATTGAAAAAAAAAGCTGTAGTGTCATCCCATCCAACTCCCCCACTTTACGGAGGAGAAAGTAAAGTCAAGAGAAGTAGAGTGACTTGCCTAAGATATAACAGCTGCTTAGATGGAATGCTACTGAGCAGTAACAAGAAAAGAACTATTGATACCTGTAACAAGGTGGATGGAACGCCAGGGAATTATGCTAAGTGGAAGAAGCCAGTCCCCAAGGGTTGCACACCATATGATGTTATTTATACAACTTTCTTAAAATGACAAAGTTATAGAAACGGAGACTAGATTAGTGGTTTTCAGGGGTTGAGGGAGGTTAGTAGGTGTCACTATAAAAGTACAATAGGAGGGTCACCTGGGTGGCTCAGTCGTTAAGCGTCTGCCTTCGGCTCTGGTCATGATCCCGGGGTCCTGGGATCGAGCCCCACATCGGGCTCCCTGCTCCGCGGGAAGCCTGCTTGTCCCTCTCCCACTCCCCCCTGTTTGTGTTCCCTCTCTCGCTGTGTCTCTCTCTGTCAAATAAATAAAATAATCTTTTAAAAAAATAGAAGTACAATAGGAGAAATCCTTGTGCTGATGGAAATGTTCATATTTTGACTACGTAGATATCAGTGTCCCCGTTGCCATATTGTACTGTAGTTCTGCAAGATGTTACTAACGGGAGAAACTGAGTAAAGGGTATATAAAGGGTATACAGGATTTCTCTGCATTATTTCTTAAAACTTCATATAAATATGCAATTATTTCAAAATTAAAAATTTAAAAGAGCACCTCTCAAAACAGAACAAACCTGATTGTGACACTTACAATCATTCATGAAAATGTTTCCTCTATCTTCATTAAGCGATAGTTAACAAGGTTGCATAGATTTGTCAGTCTTATCCAACTGTAGACATGGTAGCTGGGCATTTACTGGGTACAAAATCTGTCTCAGTGAAAGAAGCTGACACTCTGAGACAAAAACCTGCAGCGCAATTGTCGCTCTGAGCTTTGGCCTTGAAAGGAAATATGTATAAACCTTTTATGAAAAGACATTTTTTTCTGACCTGCCTTCTCAAGAACAATAAACATCATGTTTGTATCCAACACCATCTCCTCAAAAAAAAAAAAAAAGAAAGAAAGAAAGAAAAAGAGGCAGAGTGAGGTCCCCAGTGTAGACAGGGTGACTCTTACTAGAATGTCTGCTCCAAGGCTGGAATGAGGGATCTCAAAAATGGTGTCAGTCCGTGGGCTACACTCTGCAGGGTGGCAGACTCTTGAGTAAAAGGATGGTAAACCCTGGAATCGAACAATAGGGCGGAACAATGTAAATATGAGACCACATGTAGGTAACTAGTGAAGAGGTAGGGTTTCGGTGAGTCTGAAGTTTGGGACTAAGAGGGCAGTGTGTGCATGAAACCAACCTTCAGTGGATCCAGACTTGCCTCGGCCTCAGTATGTTGGTCCTATTGCCAGTTATTTGCACCAGTGCCTGGGCAGACAGGTGATGTGGTCAGAGGCTCCTGAACAGTCAGGAGAATGAGAAAGGGAAACTCTGCAGGGACCTGAGGAGATGTAACCTCAGTCGAGTGATCTTGATGGGGGACTGTAGGCCATGCAAGCCCTTTGCCTGGGCAGCTGCTGAGTCCCCTGCTCTGTGTGCTCATGTGTCCCCACCTGTGGGCAGAAAGTGTCTCCTTTTTCCTCCTGCCCCTCACATCGCTCCCTCTTCCCGACAACCGGGCCAGGATCACGGCGGCAGCTCATATGAAACAGTGCTGGTAGGGAGATCGCCTCATCCCGGTTTGCCTGGCACTATCTCAGTTTTATTTTTTTAAGATTTTATTTATTTACTTGAGAAAGAGAGAGAAAGAGAGCACAGGCAGGGGAGAGTGGGGCAGAGGGAGAAGCAGACGCCCCGCTGAGCAGTGAGCCCGCCGCGGGACTTGATCCCAGGACCCTGCGATCATGACCTGAGCTGAAGGCAGATGCTTAACCGACTGAGCCACCCAGGCGCCCCTGTCTCAGTTTGAATATTGGGTATCCTGTGTCCTGGAAGCCCCTCTCAGCCCCAGGCATTCTAGGGAGGGCTGGTTACCCTAGGAGCTAGTCAAGGTTGGAGGTCACCAGAGAAGGTCATGTGTCACTAAAAGGTTTCCCACAGTGTCATTTAAGCTGATGACTTCACCCCAGTCCTGGCTTAGAAACTTGGTTTTTATTCCCCACACTAAAAGTGGATCCACCTTAAGGGAAGAATCACATCATTCATGTTCATTGAAACTGACACATAAAGCCAAATACCACTGTAATTAATTTACACATCAAGCCAAATACCGTTGGAAGTCTGGCTGTGGAGGATCAGGGCCTTCTCTCCTCATAGGGAAGCTTCATGCAAAAACAAATAGTTGGCAGAAATTTGTCAGGTGAGCAGGGAATCAGAAGAAGAAGCCTAAACTTCATGGTCCATGACAGTACGCCAAAGCAGAGAAAGGCACTGGAGTTGAGGGGTAGACACACACACACACACACACACACACACACACACACGCACACACACACACACACAGGAACTAAAAAGAGTTCTCACCCTGGCAACACATGATGCCCTCAGGTATTTTCTATTTTATTCTATTCTATTTCAATTTTAAAATATTGGTCATTTAAAAATATTTGAGAAGCACTATGTTCAAATGGGACAATCATATGTCCACAACCTTTCTCCAAACAGGTTGAATTACAATGGATCAGGTTTCTGCTCCCTAACTTTACACTCACTTTCCCACTCAGCCTCAGTGTATAGTCAGGTCCCTGTGATTGAAGATGTGTGTCCAACTTTAAGATCTGACATTTCAGATGTAGGTTTACCCCTAGCTTGAGCGCTGCTGTGTTCTCTGTGTGTGAGTGTGTGTGTGTCTGTGTTACTAGATTAATGCTCATTGGCGAGTATTTTACTCACGCCCCCAAGGAACATCTTAAAATAGTGAACTAATAACTCATTTTCAAGAACTTGACAATTACCTAAGTGATTTGCTGTATGGTATTTACTTGAGTATCCATGAAATACATAAAGCAAGTATTACTGTCTTCAAATTTTACAAATATAGAAGCTAAGGCTTAAGGAGATTTAGTGATTTCCCCAAACAGCACAGCCGGTGAATGAAAGAGATTCTATCTGGTGATGGGATCGGTACCAAGATGGGGGGTGGGGTGGGGAGGAGGACTTTGAAAGACTTTGTATTACTTCACCTCCCAGTAGGTGTCTATCTCGGTAGCCTCTTCAATATGCTCTGCTCACCTTTCTCCAAAGAATACCCCCTTGTTCATCAGGACCTTGTTCTGAGGAGGGACAAGAGGAAAAGCCAGCATGTAGGGATTCTTCATGGCTCAACCTCTGTTCCCATGTCAACCATCCTCTTCATTGCCCCTTCTCTTCCACTTCAGCACCCAGAACACTACCTCAATTCTCCCCCATTTCCCTCTCAACAATCTCTTCCTTTCTGCTTTTTTTTTTTTAATTTATTTATTTGAGAGAGCAAGCACAAGCAGGGGGAGCAGCAGAGGGAGAGGGAGAAGCAGACTCCCTGCTGAATAGGGAGCCTGATGCGGGGCTCGATCTCAGGACCCTGAGACCATGACTCGAGCCAAAGGCAGCCATTTAACTGACTGAACCACCCAGGTGCCCCCCTTTCTCCTTTTTTAATCTATCGTCATCAATCTACTTATGTATGTTACGGTCAGGGACAGCACTTCCTGGTACCAAAGATGGTTCAAGTTTACTGCAGACCATCATTAACTTATAATTTATGTGTCAGGGGCCACATGGGATTTTTAAGATGCCCCAAAGAAATGTCACATGAACTGCTGTTGGATTGGTTTAATAAAGGCCAGACAAGATGGCAGGCAAACCATTTCGTGAACTACACTGAGCTGCCCTCTCCCACTACCCTGTTCTTGTCTGTGATACCTGGTCTTGCACATTGCTTTCCAACTCAGTTTTGCTCTGGACCTTCAGGTTTCTCGTTTTCTCCATCAGAAGGGCCTCCCCTGGGGAGATTTGTTACTGTCCAACCACTATCACCTCCAGGAGGTAAGATAAACCGGATGTTCAACATTATGCCCTGCTTGCTAACTGAATACATCCTAGAATTTAACTTTTGCAACTTCCTCTGTCCTTACCAGCCTGGCTTTGTAGTACCACAGGACACCTCCAATTATCTTGAGAAACAAGAGATCCAGAAAGTAATGTTAGCTTTAATATATAAAATTATAAGGCATTTTCAGGGGAAAAGAATGTCATCAAATCAAATTAAATTAGTATTTTGCAACTTCAAATTGGTTAGTAACCACTCTTTTAGAGAACCAAGACTATAGCATTTGCAGACTAGGGAATCCTGTATGGTGAGTCTGAACATATATTCATAATAAAGTAAAATATGTGTGTGTGGAAAATATGCAGACCAAGTACTAATATATATGGGGGTCTTTCGAGGGCCAGAATACCTATTTACATTGCTAGAGGATTGATGGAGAAATAGCATTTCTAATGCCTGAAGCAGAGAAAAAAATTGTTCCCCATGCTTTGGTTTCAAATGGTGATGTTGTCTGAAGGACAAGCTGTGCATTCTCAGGAAGGCTTCTTTCCTCATGTGGCGTCAACTCAGTAAAGAGAAGACCAAGCCCAGGCTAGAGGCAACTGGGTCTCCAGGGATATGTGAAATGCAAAATATTGAGGCGCACATGATCTCAAAATGTTCTGTGACATGGTTGAGTCTTCCCACATAAACAAGGCTACAAATAAAAATTCCAAGCCTGCCTTAGTCTAAGCACACCCAAATCAGAGATTTTCTTCTGGAAGCTCAGAAATTTCAAAACAAACCAACAAAAATAAAACAAGAACAACAAAAGCAACAACAAAACCCTTAATCTTCTCAGTGTCTTCTTGCAGTTTATGTTATTTTCATGTGCCCAATAGATCACAGTGGCTAAGTGAGGGTTTTGGGTAGAAATATACAGAACAATTTTGCTCCCTGACTCCTGCATTTCCTGGTTATTTCCCGTCTCTCTCTCTCTCTCTCTCGATCTCTCTCTCTCTCACAACATAATTTCTCTATCTTTAAAATAGAGATGACAGGGGCACCTGGGTGGCTCAGTCGTTAAGCGTCTGCCTTCAGCTCAGGTCATGATCCCAGGGTCCTGGGATCGAGCCCCGCATCAGGCTCTCTGTTCAGCAAGAAGCCTGCTTCTCCCTCTCCCCCTGCTTGTGTTCCCTCTCTCACTGTGTCTCTGTCAAATAAATGAATAAAATCTTTGGAAAGAGAAAAAAATAAAATAAAATAGAGATGATAAACCCCAATTTGAGATGTGTTGCAAAATGGAAACGAGCTAATCTATTTCTGACTCCTGGCATATATAAGATGTTCAATAAATGAAAGTTATGATTATTTTCCTCTGTGTGAGAAGAGGATTTATAAAAACAATCTTCATTTACCACTTAAAATACTAGAAGATTTTATAGTAATCATCCTCCATCCTGCGATCCTTAGTCTTTTTGTTTTCTTCTTCTCTCTTTAGACCAAATGTCTTTGGCTTCTTTAATTTTTCTTATACAATTTACATCCTCGTTAATACTTTTGGGTATACTCCTGATCCTAGTTTAGTGGAGTGAGTAGTTTATAGAAGGTTCATCTTGGATCCAATACACTGCTAAATTCAGGCAAGTCCCTTTAACTTGGATAATTGTAGAGAACAGTGAAACAAGAAAGTATGTGATTTGTTTATCAGCAAATGGCTTTGTAATTGTTAGGAGGGATCGATATTATGTAACAACTGATTTAATGGAATTTTCAACTCTAGAAATATATTCATAAAGATAATAATGGTTTCTTGAAACACTGTTTACAAACCTTACTTGGCTTCTGGTCCTCTCTCATAAAAATATACAATAATCCTATAAACCTCTTTAGGACATTTTTTAAATCACTTAGGCGTTTTTGGCTGGTAAGAGGTAAAGAAATTGTTTTAAGGAAAAATGTGCACATATGCTTCATCTAAGATCATTATACTGTCAAATAATTTAATATAAAGTTTAATTAAAATATAGTAAGAATCATAATTCATAAAGACAAATTTTACTTTTCACATTTTGTACATGATACAGGCATGTGATTTATTTTAAATGAATTTTTAAAGAAAAATGTATAATTTATTAACACATTAAATTCAAAAGTTACATAAATATTTGATTGGGTGATTGAATAGACAAACCAGAGATTAATATTGAACAATATATTATGGTATTTAAAATAGGTAAGAAGGATTTCGATGGCCTGATATTTAGAATTCTCTCATTTTTGTATTTCAACACCCACCATGCTTATCTGTATCATTTGGAGGTTTGTTGCTAAGTGACAGCAAGGAGAAGTAGCCACTGCTCTTTGCAATTCCAAGTGTGCAAACAACACCTGGCAGGTGTGGATGATCTTCACTTTCAATGAACAAAAAGTCACAGTTATGTAATTTTCACCACTTACTTTTTCACACTGTCTTTGGGAGTCCTAGAATAACTTTGATGTGCAAATTGAGAATCTGGACCAAATGGATACAACTCATGGCTCCAATGGAGGCCATCTTCAGGCTCACTCATAGAATTCTGCTCCTTTCTAGGCTCCTCACTAACCAGGGTTTTGACATCAGTGTACTTTGTAAGTCCTGCCTTACCCATCAGTCCATTATTAAATTAAATTAAATTAAGTTAAATTAAATGATATTTAATTGAGAATAGAAAGAGTTTGAAACTTTATAATACTGATAAGCTCCTTGGGAGCTTTATGGATAAGTGATCGTTTGAGTCACTATTGAGTGGGCCCATATGATTTCCAATAATTTTCATACATAAAAATATCATATACCAATATCACTGTAAGCTCAGATAATCTCAAATACTTATCTTTCAAAGGAAAAATTCATATAATGATTTAATCTTTTAATTGTTTCAAGAAAGAAATGGAAACCAATCCTCAGTAAGCCTGGGCTCAGGTATGCTGCAGTAACAAATAGCCCACAATGCTCAATGGCTTAATGCACATAAAAATTCTTTCTCACTTCTGGTATATGAATAACACTGGTCAGCAGGAGCCTCCGCTCATGGTGTTCCCTGAGCACTTGCTTTGTAATCACTACGGCAGAGCGATAGGACTGGGGCAAATCACTGGCTTTTAAAGCTGGTGACTAGAAAGGACACAGATTCTTCTGATCACATTGTATTGGCTGAAGCAGGTTGCCTGGCTGCTTCAAGGAGGCAGGAAGTGCAACTCTATCATATTCCTGACCAACACTGGTGCCTACTACAGCTAAAACAGGGGGAAAACTTCAGAAGCTGAGAATGGAAGATGTTGCTCTAAAGGACAGTTCTTCCCACCCTGATGGATTTGGGCATTCTGATGCTGCCATTGTGTTCTTACCAGTTTCTTTTTGTGCCCTTTCAGTGAGTCCCCAGCTTCTTCAACACTTATAACAGTCTAACATTAACAAGTGTATCCTAACTTTTTCAAGCTTTTCAGATTACTTTTTAGTGGGCATATGCTCTCTACTGAGGATTCCAGCTATAAACTTAAAGCATTAAGATTGAACACAGAGCTGTCTACACAGACATGACCCACTTTTCTAGTCACCACTGATGTCTTCAGTTGATTGTCTAATACTACCTGACCCAAGAGATGCTGTTACAAGGATTTGGTATTTGGAGCTTATTTTATGGTCTATTATCTTTATTTTCCTGGCGTGTTAAAACTAACTGTCCATCCATCCAGCATCATTCCATTTATATAAAGTTCCAAAGCGAGCAGAACTAATCCGTGGTGTTAGAAGTCAGGATAGTTGTTATATTTGAAGAAAAGTGTCTGGGGCTGTCATGAGGGTGGAGGACCTTGGGAGTCTTTTGGATAATGTTCTGCTTTGTTTGTTTTCAATGTGGATGCTGCTTACATGGGTGTGTTTACTTATGAACTGCATGAAGTTGTACCTTACTTGTGCGTTTTTCTGTGTGATATTTGATTTCCATACAAGTTTCACTTTGAAAGAACTAAGGGAACTTCTTTGGCAGTTCTATAAATTCTAAGACAGGATCTCTTTCCATGGGGAACAGAGAGGAGAAGGGTCCGTGCCCCTTCCTCGGCTGCTCCCGTTCCACCCCACCTGCTCCACAAAGGACATCTTCATACTTGCTCTAATCGATTTTGTGCGCACCCGGGGGTAGGGCGTGGAGAAAAATCACGAAGAGGGTTCAGATTCACCAAATTATGCAGTCCTCAGACACTTCACACTCTGTCATCAGTGCACACAAAACCTTGGTAAATTTGCAAACTATCCTGGTTGAAATCTTCTTGCTGGTGTGTGGTTGAGTCTATCCCAGATAAATCAGTGCTTGCTTCTCATTGGCCCTAACGGGGCCTGCCTTTTCGTGACTCTTGGGTCAATGGTTGCTCCGAAAACAGCTTTCCGATGGCTCAGGAAACTCATGAATTTGCAGTGTCCCCAGGTTTTCATCATTGTCTAAAAGCATGGTAGGGACACTCTTTCCAACTCTCTATATTCCCAAGCCTTTTTGTCCCTTTTTAATACTGATGTTGTTGAAGATAAAAGCCAATGATCTTAGAGAATGCCCTTCATGATGTTTCCTCATGAGTAAATTCCAGGTTATTCTTTATTTGCAAGAATACCACCTGAGTTGTTTGTCCTTCTTAGTGTATGATAACAGAAGGCACATGAGGTTAGTTTGCCCCAGTATAGATGGTGTTAACTTTGTTCACTTGATTAAGGTGGGGTCTTTCAGGCTCTCCACTGTGAAGTTACTTTTCCCCTATATAATTATGAGTAATTTGGGGTAAATACTCTTCCTCATCAGATGTTTACCCATTAGTTTAAACATCCACTGATGATTTTCTAACCCCATCATTCTGTATTTATTGGTTGGCATTTTTTTCTGTAAGAAGAGTTTTTTTTTTTCTTCCACCGTTTATTTATTTATCCATTTGGTTTTTTTCATTAGTATAGACTTGTGGACTCTTAGTTTATTCAATAAGTCATCCATTAATCTCTTCATTTATTTCGGTGCTCAAATTAGTCTTGATTGGACTAGTAGGAGCGTCCTCAAACTGCCACTTGTATCCTTTTGGAATATCCCATAAATTTTTTGAGCACTTGTTACTTTCTGGCCAATGAGGTATTTCAAGCTAATCTTGTATTTTCCTGTCCTGATCTTGACCCAGCCTTTTCTCTAAGGAGTCCTGGTTCATTTTACTAGAGAACCATATTTTAAAACCAAGATCTAGGTACTATACATGCTTACTTCTACTGATTATATATATTTGAATTCACACTGGTACCTCCAATTCCAATACAATACAATAAAGTACAGCCTAAATTTCTCCCTATTTATTAATACCTCCTTTATCCAACAATGAGAAACCTGGCCCCAATTATTTCAATATGTTTACTTATAGGGTCAATTCCCTGGTATGTAACCAACCTTCCCATCAAAACCTCTGCTCCAACCCAGACGCCATTCTTAACTTACTCAAGGTCTGACACCACCCTCTGGGCTGTCATTACCTCTCCACAGGGGTCCTTCTCACCCCCATAGGTTCCAGTGTCATTCTTGCAAACAACTACCTTGTGTTGCTTTTGGACTAAATTATTAAGGAAGGCAGGTGTGAAGGAAGGAAAGAAAGAAAGGAAAATAGGCTTCATTTTAAATGGATGTTTAAATAGAATTCTGCATCGATTTTTCTTTCCTCTGTCACCTAAAGATTTCAATTCTACGTCTTCTAGCCTCTATTTTTTCTGATGAGAGACCAGCCATTATCTGACTCATTGCGATGTGTTAAATGTATCATTTCTCTTTGGCTGCCTTCAAGATTTTCTCTTTACCTTTGGTGTTCAGCACCTTGAGTGTGATGTGCCTGGGTGTGGTTTTCTTTGTATTCGTCCTGTCTCGGGTTCAGGGAGCTCCTTAGATACATGAGTTAAAATATTTCACCAAATTTAGAAAAAAAATATTGTAGAGATTGTAGATTTTATCACCTTCCATTGAAAAGGGAGGATTTTTATTCTAGTAGGCAATTAATTTGGCTGGACTCAAATTCAAAACTCTTTTTGGTGGTAGGCAGCAGCTCCTTGGGGCTTTCCAGATCTTGGCTTTTCCTAGGAATCTTGGAATCTCACTTACACATGTGCAGTTCACAGGATTTGGGCGGCCTTAATATGCAGATTTCGGGTCTTCCCCTTCTGTGGCTCTCTCCTCTAGACCAAGGCCCCCCACTTTCCTACTGCTCTAGTAGCTCAAAACTCCATCTTCGAATTCCTCAAGCAGATCAGACTGTGACTCTGTGCTTGAGTTTTAGCAGCCCCACGATGGGTCTGCAAAAGCGCCCGTGGACAAAAAGTCATATAAATGCAAATTTAACCCAGTGCACGTTTCTTTCAAGGCTTGAATTCTGTCTAGTTTCTTCCAGCCTTTTTCATTCACCACACTTCCAAAACACTTTTCCTTAAAATATGTATTTCCAGTTTTTAATTGTTATCTCTGGAACTCACAGTTGGATATAAGTGACTCTGCCATTGCCTGAACAGGACTCCTCTCTGTTTCTTATTTTCGTTTTTGAGTCCTTTCATTTTGTGGTCTTGTGCCTGATACTTTTTATTCATGTGTGTACTTACCTTGATTATAGTTTATAGACACATTTGTCTTTAATGCTAACATATTTAGACCGATTATATATTATGGCCATCTTTTTTTTTTCTTTTTACTATAGCTACTTTTTTTGCTACTCTTTTTCTTCTTTCTGGCTCTTTGATGGTTTGAGTTTTATTGGCCCTCCTCTGAACTAAAGTAAATCGGTATATTTAGCCTTCCCTGAATAAACCAAAAAAACTAGCATGCTCAGATTTATCTTCTCTCTCCATCATCCCCTCGATGTGAAGATATATTATGGAATATGCTTTTGAAATTTATCATTAATGCATATTTTGACTTAACAAGAAGTCTTACTAATTTCTCTGCTTTGCACTGTCTCTTAAACCACACTATCTCCCCCTGTATTCATTTTTCTTCCTGCTCAAATACATTTTTTATTGTTTCCAAATGGATTAGTTTCTGGTACAGTACTTCTGTGTCACAATATTATTTTTGCTGTCACATGTCACTGATATTTTAACTTGATGAAAATTTCTAATGTCAAAATGACTTTTTTGCTCTGCACTTTGATGATACTGCTCAATTACCATGAACCCATAATTTCTAATGCTTATCTTCATATCAATATAATCTTTATACTTTCATGTATTTTTTATCCACTCAGTCTTCCAGGATTTTCTCTTCAATGCTGATGTCCTGAAAATTCATAATGACATGTCTAAATGTGTACATACACGTGTGTACACATGTGTGTGGGGGTGGGTGGGTGTGTGTTTGCAGTAGGGAGAGTACTGTTCAATTTGTTTTGCTCAGCAATTGGTTGTGCCATTTAATCTGTAGACTATTCTTTATTTACCACTGGAAAATCCTCACATATTGAATCATGCTTCCATTATCTCTGTTGTCCCTTTCCAAAATATTTAAGGATATTGAAATTTCTGGATCTGCTATGTAGTTCTTCTGTTGAGGTTTTTATTTTATAATTATTTTATAATTATTATTTTTAATATCTAAGATTGCAATTTAGTACTTTTTGATAATTTTATGTTCCTCTGCATAGGTACAAATCCTTTTCACTCTCTGAGGATACCAATTAAGCTTATTTTAAAACCCCGTCCCATCTGCTCTTCTTATTCTATTTTCTTGGATAGAAATTCTTTCATTTGCTGAGTTTGTTGTCTCCTTTTCAGAGTTGACTTTCATTAAATGTATAGAAATTTGGACTTGTATACTCAACTTTGTCATCAAGATCTCTTGATAGACAAGAGATGCTGCAGTGCATTGTGATAGGCAGGACAAAGGCAAAAGAAATGTAGAAAAAAAATAGATATCCTTAGAACTCTCAGCCCATTGACAAGTACTTAAGACAGGCAGAATGACCTTCCTCCAGGAACTCAACTGTGTCAATGTTAATACTTTGCTAAAGGCAAAAGGCAAAAGGCAAAAGGCAACCTTAGCTTGACATTAGCCTGACCTCCAGGATCTTGTAAAAACCCCTTTGGAAACTTCCTTTATCTCTACCCACACCCCCCCACACACACAAGATAGGTGTTAGCAATCATCCTCCAAATATGTGGTCCACTGATATACATCTGAAGAGTCTCATGACTAAGGTTTTACTACACAGTCATAAATGACCTTATCTTAATAGGAGCTAGACCTTATCTTAATAGGAGCTAGCCCCTCAGGGTCCTGCAAACCTTGCTCCCAAATTCCTTAGAGACTTTCGCTCTCCCTAACCCCCTCCCAACTTAAAAGTATATAATCAGTCACTCCTCATGACCCCAGTGCAGCTCTTTCTGCCCTCGAGTCCTTCCCCGTGTTTTAATAAAACCACCTTTTTTGCACCAAAGATGTCTCAAGAATTCTTTCTTGATGGTTCATTCCCGGACCCCCCAACATTTCACATCAACTTATATTTTCAATGCATTTGAAGTCAAACAAGAGGATGGGGAGGTGAACAATCAAGCACTGACCCTCAGCACTTTGTCTTCTGTGATTGGTTCCCCCGTTCTTCTCAGGAGTGCTACTTTATTCTTTGCCTCAAGCTCCCTTGCTCATTGCTCCCACAAGAGACTGACAAACATTCCCCTTTGCTAGTGTGTGGCTCAGTTCATGCAGGAATATCCTTGACTAATCTAGCTGCCGTACCTCACTAACCAGCGCACAGGAGCCCACCCTTTCTGCTGCTGGTATCGAGGACATCCAGGCATGAAGAAAGCTTGGTGTTGTTCTCTCCTTCTGATAGAAGTCTCAATTCCAAGCATTTGGGCCTATTGTTTCCTTTTGCAATATCATCCCCTTGGTTTTCTATCTTTCAGAACTTTCTCAGAGTTCTGATTTGCCCAGGGTCCTCTTTTTGTTTTGTGATTAATTATGCATTTGTCAATTTATCTTCTATCTTTTCTATCCTTTCTAAGAGTTTTATAAAGGAGGGGGAGACTGTTCAGTACAGAATTGTGAAACAAATCCATCATTACTTTTTTCCCTCCAGGGTTGATGTTTTTATATTATGCAGTATTTATTATTGTATAATATTAACTGATACAAAAGTAAGAATCACTTAGCAGAAAAATGTCTTACAAAAGGAGGCTATACATCTTTCCCTTCAAAAGAGACATACTAATCATTTTTTCAAATGCTAACATATCACAAGAAAGGCGTTCCCTGTTCAGGTCACCAGCTAATTTTTTCTGCTAGCAAATTAAAGTAATGAGTTAATGCTACCAATATAGTAAGAACTACTTAATTTTCATAATTAATTGAAGCCAAACATAAGCATTGAATAATCAGGCAAGGTACATTTTTATTGATTTTTCATAGTGGCTTCTCATTCCCTGTACTTAATGATAAAACTGAGCAATTCACAGGGTACCTCTCAGCAATTAATTCCAATTAGTCAGATTCAAAGTCTGTCATGAGTCACGTACCTTGTTTCTTTAGTTATATTCTTCCAGTGTGGTCTAAAAGTACTTAAGAACATATACCCATTAATTAAGAAAATCACATATAATTGCCAAATACACTTGCCAATAATTTTAATCTTGTCATTTATTATAAAATATTTGGCAAATACAAATCAATATGTGCATCATATAAAATATTAATCAAATAAGCTCCTGTGTACCAATTACCAAGCTAAGAAATTTGACATTGCCAAAATTTGAACACCTCTCTTTGTCCTTTCTTGATTCCTTCTCCCTTATTCCTCCAAGGTAGTCGTTACCCAATTTCAGTGTTTGTATTATTATGTTGTTTCTCTTTACTACCTTTGTGGCACATAAGGACATACATATACACTCCTAAAATTCAAATGGTTTAGGTGCACTATCCATTCCAGGAATACAAACTTTTTAATAGAAAACATCAGTATTGGCACGCCTGGGTGCCTCAGCCGGTTGAGCATCTGACTCTTGATCTCAGCTCAGGTCTTGATCTCAGGGTCATGATTTCAAACCCCACATTGGGCTCCACGCTGGCCATGGAGCCTACTTATAAAAAGAAAATTAAATGCAAATGGTATAGTTAAACTGGTTTTTAGAAATTCTTATAAATGGTGTTCTTCTGCAACTTGCTTTTTTATTCTGTGTTGTTTCTATGATTAACACATGTTGATGAATTAGTACTAGGTTGTTAATTTTCACTGCTGTGTAGTGTTCCATTCATTATATTCCAGAATGTTCTTAACCATATCCTATAACAGGTATTTATATTATTTTTATTATTGTTGTTACTGTTATTGATTTTGTTTTGTGTTTACTTCTGTTGCAAAAATGTGGCTAAGAAGATTTTGTTTATGTTTACCGTGTGCCCATAGAAGAAATTCTCTAGGGTAATGGCAAGAAGTAGAATATCTGAGTTATAAGTTAGATTATCTTTAAAATTACTGAGTAGTGCCAAATTTTTTCAAAGTACTGATTCCACTAGGAATCTGTAAGATTTCCCCTCACTCATGTGCATACCACTTGGTATTGTCAGACTTTAAAACGTTTTGCCTATCTGGTTGTCTTGGCTTGAGTACCATAACAAAATACCACAGACTGGGTGGCTTAAACAACAAAACTATTTTCTCATGGTATTGGGGACTGGAAGTGCAAGATCATGTACCTACATGGTTGAGTTCTAATGAGGACTCTCTTCCTGGCTTGCAGAGGGCTACCTTCTCACTGTGTCCTCACATGGTGGGCTGGGGTTGGAGAGAGAGACTAAGAGAGAGAGAGAGAGCTCTTTGTGCATCTTCTTATAAGGACACTAATTTCATCAGATTAGGGTCTCATTTATGATCTCATTTAACCTTAATTACTTCCTTACTCCAAATATAGTCACATTGGATGACGTCAACATATAAATTGTGGGGGGTTACACAATTCAGTCCATAGCACTCTTGGAATCTAAAGACATCTCATTGTAGTTTTCTTTTAAATTTCTCTGAAGTGTAATGAGATCAAGCATGTTTTTATAAATTTATTGGTCATTGAGGTTTCTTGCTTCTATAAAGTTCTCTTGATCATTTTTCCTTGGTTTGCTTATCTTTATATGGACTTACATGGATTTTTATATCTTTATATGGACTTTTATAATTTCTTAGTGTATTTTGGATACTAATTCTTTGTTGGTCATATAATTTGCAAATATCTTCTCCCAGTTTGTGGTTTACTTTTTCAATTTCTTTATAGCATGTTTTGATTACTAGAAGTTGTTAATTTTTTAAATGTAGTCACATTTATCAGTTGTTTCATTAATAGTCCATACTTTTATATGTAGTTTATAAAATTATTTTCTACCCCCAGCTTGTAAAGATAGTCTCCTATTTTTCTTTTAGAATTTTTAAAGTTTTGCTTTCCTCACTTAAGTTTCTAAATTACCTAGAACTGATCATGTGGATGATCTGTGATTAGGATCCAAAATTTTTTTCTTTATAGATTAACTAATTGTCATACCACTATTTGTTGAGAAGCCCATCTATTCTCTAATGATTTGAAATGCTGTCTTTGTATCTGTTTCTAGAAATTCCTGTTTTGTTGCTTTATTTGTTCTATCCCAGTGTAAATTCTTCACTGTCCTAATTATCTTACTTTTGGCTTTATTAAATAAGGATATTCCCCCAAAGTAAATAAGCCCACTCTGTTTTTCTTCATGAATATATAGACATGTTTAACTCTTTTCCATATAAACTTTTGAATTTTAAAAAATAAATCTGTTGGAATTTTCACTGAAGTCACATTGATCCTACAGACCGATTTGTAGAGAAGTGGTATATTTATATTGTTTTGATTTTCTTTTTTGTCTTTTCTAGCCATAAATATTTGTGTAGGTGTCCTTCAGTAACTTTTAATAAGTTCCTAAAATTTTACATATATAGGTTTTGTATGGCTTTTATATTCGGACCTGTAATCTACATCAGGGAGGCCAAAAATTGTGCTATTCAGTAGCACTCTGACTTAAAAAAGGGGGGGTACCTAGGTGGATAATGGTTGGGGTACCCACATACAAGATCTTCCCAATAAACCCTCAGTTATCCCATCCACTAGAAAAATAATGAAGGAGCCCTAGAGAAAAAAAAAATTCCATCCTGGTTTTATAATTAAATCACTGTGTCTTTAGGTTAGTTACTTTATGTGTTTGAATCTCAGTTTACTCATCTGAAAAATGAGAAGGCAAAAGATGATCCCCAAAATGTTTTAGTCTAACATTATATGAATCTTATTAGGAGAAGTAAAGAGAAGAACTAACAAGGTCATGCAGCTTTCATGTATTATCATCTGACATAACTTTCTTGCAGTAACAAACAGCCCCTCATTTACAGTGGTTTATAGGAACATTTTTTTCTTGCTCACGTTACAAGTCATTCGCTATGAGTGGGCTGTGGCTGCTATAGCTCCAATCAGCTCTGCATCTTTTGAAACCGTATCCTGAAACTCACTCTGTGAAATGTCCCAAAGCACAACTTCCTAACTTAACAGTTTTTTACATGAATTTTCAGTAAAAATTAAAATGGTTTAAAAATTTTTTTAAATAAAATTGTTTTAGCTACAATGTACTTGTTCTATTTATTAAGGCAAGATGTGCTTATTCAAGAACATTTTGAAGTCCATAAAAGAAGTAAGAAGATAATGCAAGTGACCCATAAATCCGATACCTAGATATAATTAATATTTATTTTTTTATATTTTTCCTTGTAGTTTTCACCTTTGTGTCAATGCATATATATAAATTTTAATAAAACCAAGATTATATTGTGCAAGTCATCCCTTAATCTTATAACAAAACCTAAGATATATTGTAATCATATATTTCGTTGTCATTTAATGGACGTTGAAAACAGGAATTTAAATGGCTGCATAATATCTCAGAATATGAGTGGTCCATAATTTAGTTAAGCCTTTCTCCACTGTTAAAATGTTTCCTTTGTTCTGCTACTATAGGTAAGGCTGCAATTAATGTTATTGTAAATAAATCAGAATATTGATCATTTATTACGTCCTTATGAAAGATTTCTAGAAGAGTAATATGAATTCTGGTGTTAGGGCAAGTTATATCACATAACCCTGACATCACAATGTAATGGGGAATAAGTATACTTGCAGTTTAAGTCACATGACAATGAGTTATTTGGTTGTTGAGAGCAAACCCAGAAGCAGGTCATGTTCAGTTGACAAGGGGTGATGAGTTTAGTTGGAGGAGATAGATAGTTAAGTAATGTAGAAAAGAGGTCTTGCCATGAGTAGAGATTTTTCCAAAGAAGACGTACAGATAGCCAATAGACACATGAAAAGATGCTCAACATCACTCATCATCAGGGAAATACAAATCGAAACTACCATGAGATATCTCCTCACACCTGTCAGAATAGCTAAAATCAACCCAAGAAACAACAGGTGTTGGGAAGGAAGTGGAGAAAGGGGAACCCTCTTATACTGTTGGTGTGAATGCAAACTGGCACAGCCACTCTGGAAAACAGTATGGAGGTTCCTCAAGAAGTTAAAAATAGAACTACCGGGCGCCTGGGTGGCTCAGTTGGTTAAGTGACTGCCTTCGGCTCAGGTCATGATCCTGGAGTCCCGGGATCGAGTCCCACATCAGGCTCCCTGCTCAGCAGGGAGTCTGCTTCTCCCTCTGACCCTCCCTCCTCTCATATGCTCTCTCTCTCTCTCATTCTCTCAAATAAATAAATAAAATCTTAAAAAAAAAAATAGAACTACCTTATAATCCAGCAATTATACTACTAGGTATTTACCCAAAGAATATAAAAATGCTAATTCAAAGGGATACATGCACCCTGATGTTTATAACAGCACTATCTACAATGGCCACATTATAGAAACAGCCCAAGTGGATAAAGAAGATGTGGTATAGGGGCGCCACCTGGATGGCTCAATCAGTTAGGCATCTGACTCTTGATCTCAGCTCAGGTCTTATCTCAGGGTCGCGAGTTCAAGCCCCGAGTTGGGTTCCATGCCCACTTAAAAAAAAGACGTGATATAGATAGATAGGTAGATAGATAGATAGATGCAATGACACGGATGGAGCTAGAGAGTATTATGCTAAGCGAAATAAGTCAGAAAGACAAATACTATATGATTTCATTCATATGTGGAATTTAAGAAGCAAAACAAATGATCATAAGGGAGAAAAAGAGAGAGGCAAACCAAGAAACAGACTCTTAACTCTTGAGAACAAACTGATGGCCACCAGAGGGGAGGTGCAGAGGGGAACAGGTTGAATAGGTGATGGGGATTAAGGAGTGCACTTGTGAGGAGCACCAGGTGTTGTATGGAAGCGTTGAATCAGTAAATTGTACACCTGAAACTAATATTACACTATATGTTAACTTACTGTAATTTAAATTAAAAAAAAAAGAGGTCTTGTATTATGGAGTCCCATTTTATGCCAGGCACTGTTCTTGTTTCTTGAGTTCTCTTTTCTACTTTCCTGCTAGCATTAAGTCCTCCTCTTGCCTTAGCTTTTGCATTAATATTTATAACATCTGACCAGCCAGTCACATATGCTCAATGGGTACACGCTTATGACTTCTTTATCTTTCATACACACACAAACACGCTGTTCTGCAGCACTAACCTTCCATCAGTTCCTAAACTCATCTCTTTTCACCTTAAGCCACAAGCTAAACTCAGCTGCTGGGGACAAGCTTAAAGGTTTCATTTTTTAGCTGGAGAAATATTCAATCTTTATAAAAGGAAAACTATCCTTACAGACTTCCAGTTTTAACTTACATTCGTTGGGGAGGAAAAATTTTCCTCTACCCTTCAAAATTCTTCCGGCTGGTCTAAGAATCACATTGACATGAGACAGATTAACAGGAGAAAATCAAATTTGATTACATAGCTATGGGGAATTTACATAAACTTGAGATTCCAAAGACAGACAAAATGAGGTACATATGTCAGCTTGACCCAGAAATGGGCTTAGGCATCCAGGGCTTCAAAGGGAAGGAAGGCAATGCACAGGAAGAATGGAAAGAGTAAATGTTGGGTAAACAAATGTTTGCTGGGCCATCCAGAAACAATGGAACACAGAGCGGAATTTCATCAAACAGGCCTTGCTAGATTCCTCCCTGTCTACTGTACCTAGTTCATATCATAATGTAGTTATCAGTGGTGGTGGCTCTCTTCCTGGAGCAGGTGTTTTAGCAAAATTCTTTTACACAGTTACCAGGAATGTCAGGGTTTTTTCCTCAGTATTTTTGGGCCTTGTTTTAGCTCAAAATAGTCTGCATATCAAAGTGACACATTTAGGGGCTACTCATTCTGAACTCGTACACGTTATTTTTATCATAACATTATAAATATGCACGAACATAATATATGAATAAGTCTCATGTTGAGTGCTCTGTAATAGCCAGGATTTCTTGTAAAGCCTTCAGTGACTAAGCTTGTTCTATATGCACAAAAATCTTATGATGTAAAAACGATTATCCTGTTAAAGAACAAAAATCCAACTGTGTAAATTCGAAGATTTAATTGGCTTTATTAAGTGATTTATGAATTGGGCAGCATCCCATCTAGCAAGTAGAGGGGAGCTCAAGGAGTTATATGAAATGGAAGGTTTTTATGGGAAGAAGGGTCGGGCAAGGAAGTTAGTAGCCAAAGAAAAGAAAGAATTGTTCCAGGCATGGTCACCTTCCATTAGGGGAAGGACAGGGGGTCTTATTGGGGCAATCACTTCATCTTCCTTTGGAGGATGGAGAGGGTCCATGTGACAGATTACCACATTGGTGCTGACTAGAAAAGTCCTGACTGACCAGTTAAAACTACATTCCTGAGGAAAGTTGAAACGGCAATTAGATTAGGTATTAAGCTCCAGTTTGGTGACATGGACTAGCATAAGTGACTCCATTTTTGACCTCTGTGGTTTGTTCGTTTTTTGACGATCCCTATTTTATAGGAGCCAGTTTTCAAACATAGGCATTATCATTGCAGATCCATGACCTTAACTGTCATTCTTCTCATAAATGTTTATTTCTTAAAGATAATAAGGAAACATTTTTAAATTGTGTATGAACAAGGTAATAAAACCAATAAAATTAAAACAGCTCATATATATATGCATGTATATGGTGTGTGTGTGTGTGTGTGTGTGTGTGTGTGTGTGTGTGTGTACAGAGAGGAGGAAGAGAGTGTTGTGGTAGCATGCCATTTCCGTATACCAATTTCTGTATTAGTCCATTTTGCTTGCAATTACAAATAGTCCCCTCAAACTTAATGGCTTACAATCGTAAACATTTATTTCTCACTTGTGTTGCATGTTGGAACAAGTTAACTGTGGCTCAGGTGTATGGATTGTGGCTTTGCTCAGCTCTGATGGGCTCTGCTTTGCTTTGCTTTGCCTTCTTGTTCTAGCACACAGACTTTAGGAACACTTAAGGTAGAATCTGCCCGATTTTTAGCGGAGAGGAAAAGCAAGAGGCTCAGCCAAACCACACAACCATATTTAAAGCTTTTGTTTGAACTTTGTCGACATCACGGTACCTCCTATTTCACTGGCCAAGGTAAGTTATGTGGCCAAGTCCGGAATCCCTGGGGCAGAACGGTCCTCTTACAAAGAAGTGAGGGAATGAACGGTTGTGAAGAGTAAGAGAATAGATCACATCTTCCTTATGTAAGAGAATAGATCACATCTTCCTTATGACGGGGCCAAACCTGTTATCAGGTCCCCCATGGCTCTTATGGTGTTACCACAGTCCATGCTTATTGATCAAGAGAGATAACTCCCACAGGAAAGGCTTCCCTGGCATAAGCATGTGTGCATTGCTTTTATCCTTCCATTTAATTGCAAAGATTTGTGCATTACCGGCATGCTGATTTGAAAGAATATTAAAGGACTAAGATATATTTTTAAAAAACTATTCACCTTCTTGCTGCTGTATTAGCACAACTTATTCTGTGCAGGTTCCAGCTAGGGGTACTCTTCAAACCAAAGAGTTTTTAGGATGCATTCCGAGAACCATATACTTTTACAACCTTTTTTGTTACCTTAATTACTTTCCTATTTGCACTCCAAATGCTACTTTATTGAAATCCAATTCAAATTCATATTATGGTCTCTGAATAAGAAGGCAGTACTAACCTGTGCTTATTGTTACAAATGGCCCTTGGAGAAATCTGAAGCTTTTGTTGTGCTACCTAAAAAAAAAAAAAAAAAAAAAGTGAATGTTCCTTTTGATCCAGACAGAGGACAGTTGTACTAAAATGCCGATGGCAGTAGGAAGCCAACATTCTTAAGAAGAATATGATTTATATAAAACTCATTTATTTCAGCATTACATCACCAGCATTGGATCAATTTGATGTTAATGTTTTATTCAGTATGTCCATTTTGCTAGGCAAACTAGAAGTCCTGCTGTTCACTTTTTGGTTAATTCAGCTTTCTACAAATGTATTTTCCTTTTATTGGAGGCTTTAAGGCACTTGACCTCAATCTATGCTCCCTGCGCCCCATTTCTTTTTATTGCATGGGTCATTTGTTCCAAGGGAACATGTGACAACCTTCTAAAAGAGTTTTTTTATTTTATTGTGTCTCTGGCTGTTCTTTCTCAATTTCGGAGCTTTGACCTCAGTATATATGAACATTCAGGAACTCCACATTACTAAATCAGAAAGGCTGAATTAACAGTGAAGTATGGCTTAGATGGTGCAAATGGAACTCTAAAGGTTCATTGTAGGTGCTCATGTCTGGCCAGATAGTGGGACAGAAGGTAATGAGTTCAGGACATGCTACCTCAAAATAGGGCACCTTCACTTGGCAGATGGAACGTTTTAAGCTGAAGTAGTTTGAGAAATGGCAGATGCTGAAAGTACTCTGACTTTCCCCTGAAGCAGGTCATAAGATCTTCCTGAGAGGCTGAGGTACCTTCCCTGTACCTGGAAGAAAGGAACATCTTGATCTCTGCAGAGGGAGGGGTGTTGAGGGGAATTTGAATGAAGGGGCCTTACTAGGTTTCCCGCTTAGCTCATGACCTTTTTTCCTTTCATATTTTTTCCGTGATTTTCCACTCTTCATCAAACCTAGTATAAAAACACTCAGGTTTAGCCATTTCTTCAGATTTTCATTGCCTTATAAAGGTTCCTATGCCACATAAAGATTATATTAAATAAATGTGTATGCTTTTCTCTTGTTAATCTGTCTTTTGTTACAGACACCCAGCTGAGAACCGAAGATGGGTAGAGGATATTTTTCCTCCCCTACAAAGTATATGTGTCATCTGGTCATGTCCGATCTTTAATAAACAGGAAATTTATTGAATTTTATATCTTATTTGATTTATAAGTTAATAGGGGGAAATTAGACTGGTACCTCTGTAGTGGGAAAAATGGTAACATCCTATAATATACTGTATAATTGCTACGCAAATTTCATCTACAAATCAACAGCAACATAACCTCAGTGGTTGGTAAAAATGCAAAATCTCAGGACTGATTCTTGACCCGCTGGATCAGAATCTGAATTTTTTACAAGGGCCCCAGGGATTTGTAGAACATTCAAGTTTGAGAAGAGCATAACAGAGGATTGGACATACCATTTCATCAGATACAGACTACAAATAGACCAAGGCTGAATTGCGAAGATGGAGATATTTGTTCTTTTGGTACAGGTTGCTTTTGGTACCCTACCAAACTCCTCTTCCAGCATTGTCCCTCCCTTTGGTTCTATCCCAGTTTCACCTCCACCTATTCTACCCTCCAGCTTCCAAAGCCTTCCAGCTGCTTCACCTGGCAAAGGTCTCCCAAAAGCCCTCATCAAGACCAGATCTCCATCTGAGCCGAACATTGGAATCCTGTTAAAGCTTGAAAAGATTGATACCAGAGCCTCACCCTCAGAGATTCTGATTTAATTTATCTGGTGGAAATTCCAATGTGCAGCTAAGGTTGAAAACCCGCCCACTTGTCCTCCTCTTTAATTCTCTTAGGAGACACTTGGATTGATTTTCTCCGATCCACCAGTTAGCACTGAAGGATTTATAGATGTTAATGATTTCCTTGATAATTACAAAGAGTATTTGCATTTTGACTGGAGATTACCTCAGCCAAGAGACTAATCTCTAGTGGTTTTGGATTTCATACTCCTCAGGGAGCTACTCTAATCCCACAAGAGTAGCTCCCATCTTATACTGAGGTTGGGGGATTGCTGAAGACATTCAGAGGGCAACTCGATATCTTCCCAATGGGGTAAAGAGTAGCTATTGCTTTTAACATAAGGAAGTAGAGTCTACTCTTTTGGGCCCAAGAATGAGGAGTTCCTGACTCCTTGGTATATTCTGGCTGACTGGGTGGAAAACACCCATATTGCTCCCCTTTTCCTAGAATGGTTAAGAAGATGAAAGAAATCCAAACTTTTAGGAATGATCAGACTTCAGTGATGTTTGTCATCTCTCTGCATGGCTCATGAATTGGAAAAAAAAAAAAAAGTGTGGAAGGGCTTCCTCTTCCTAGGGGAAATCCAATACTGTTCTCCTACCATGGAGGAACCAAAAAATAATCTCAAAACGTCTTCTCCTTTGTCTCTACTCTTCAATGGATAATCTGTTTATTGCCTAACAAGCACCAATCCCATACTTCTTCCTTCCTAACAGGATCCAGTCATATCCTATTATGGGGCAGCCATGCTTTCTAGGTGGAATTATTCTCCCTTCCAGTTCTAATAGCAGTTCCTCATTGGCCTAAACAAAACACTTGTCCTAGTAATTGGTTCAGGGATAAATTGTAACCTATCTCTAAGGCAATCAGTACAAAAGAGTTTCCTGTCCAGTTAGCTAGTGTTATGGGCTGAATGTCTGTGTCAACCACCCTCCCCCCAAAATATCCATTTGTTGAAGCCCCAGCTTGCAAAGTGATCGTATTTGGAGGTGGTGGCCTTTGTGAGGGAATTAGGTTTAGAGTAGGTCATGAAGGTGATGCCCTCATGGTGGGATTAGTGGCCTTATAACTAAAGGAAGAGATATGAGAGCTCTCTTTTTCTATACATACGCACCAAAGAAAGGCAATGTGAGCACACAGTGAGAAGGTGGCCATCTACAACCCAGGAAATGGACTCTCATCAGACACCAAATCTGTTGGCACCTTAATCTTGGATATTCCAGCCTTCAGAACTGTGAGAAATAAATGTCGTTTTAAGCACCACCCCCCTGCACTCTGTGGTGTTTTGTTATAGCAGCCCAGGCTAAGACATCTAGCAATTTGTTAATATGTGTATGGGGGGTGGCACATACCTAAGTTGATCCAACCAAGGCAAAGGCAGGACATTGTCTGATAGTTGAGGGAAAGAAAGCTTTATCTCCTGGGCTGAACCTGAAGAGAAATCATATAGCCCCAGGTGCTTCTGAGAACCGTAGAACCACCAGTGATGACACCATGGATGGCAGCATGGAGAGACAAAAAGAATCCGGCCACTGAACTTTCCATTTGCATGACATTATCACTGGTCTTAAGTGAACTGCTTTGAGTCAGGATTTCTGTTACTCTAAAACTGAAAATATCTGATACATGTGTTGGTCTGGACTAAATGCCCCCAACTCTTACAATGACGTGATTGCCTGCCTCTTTGTGCCCCTGTGATGAGTAGAATACTGCTTTACTAAGCACAAGGCTTAGAGCACTGGTTCTCAAACTTATCTGCACATTGGAATCACCCAGGAGTTTCAAAAGATAATTGATGCCTGTGTCTCATCCCCCAGAGATTGTGATTTAATTGTTTTGTGTATGATTGGGGTTTTGTGTTTCTATCTTATTTGCTTAATTTTGGTGATGAGAGGACAGGTGGCAACTGGAAGGAGAAAGTGAGAGACTTCAATGTAAAAAATAGATATGCAAATTTCACAAGTTTAAATTTCAATGTTACCATGTCCAGAATGCTTCTTCTCCTAGCCATGGCCCCTTGGACTCTGGGATAAGAGAAAGAAGAAATCCCAGCTTATAGATTCTTGAAGGGATTTCATTGATCTTGTGACAATCAGGAAACCAAATTAGTGAATGATGCAATTCCCTGAGTTAATTTCCAAGAAGCAAATGTTCACAGAGGTTCTATAGGTCCCAATATGACAATATCTTCCCCAATCTCTTCCCTGTTCTCCATCTCTTTCCAATCACCATGACAACCCACACAGGCATTAGCCAAGAAACCTGAAAGGGACAGTTTTGGTGTTCTACCTCATCTCCTTTCTTAGGCATTTCATAGTATGATTCATATTCCAGAATTTCCTGGGATAGATGAATTCAAGATTTTCAAGATCTAAAATTATACAGGTCAGATTGTGGGGAAGGCCATATCCCTATTAGCGAGCAATTGAGGATATAGCGGAAGTATGCCAAAACAAATACAAGCAGCAGTAAAAGGAAGAAAAGGAAAATTTTTAAGAAAACATAGGACCACTTAACTTTGGGGAAGGGATGTCAGAGGCCTAATTCAGATCTCAAGAAAAGGAAAAAGAGCCAAGAGTTCTCTGCCTAAATTCACAATAATTTTGCTTTCATACTAGACTTCTATATGATTAACATAACATTCCTTCAGCACGAGGCCTCGGCAAACTTAACTCACTAATATTCTTCAACATTTAGTTATAAGGAAGTGTGTCTAGGCTTGCACCTAGTAACTTCCTCTCCACAGCTGCTACGTGATGTATCAGTCAGCTACTGCTGCTTTACAAACAATTCCGAAGTTCATTGGCATACAACAATAAACATGCATTAACACTCTGAGAATTAACAGGTCTGAGAATTAGCTCAAGTGGCTCTGCTTCAGATTTGAGTCTGTGGTTTGGTTGCAGTAGCTCTGCTCCACGGTCCTTTTCGTTCTTGTGCTGTGAGGGATGGGTCCTTCTAGTGACAATGAGAGAAATACGAGAAGGAAAAGCAAAAACATGATTTCTATTATTGCCAGGGCTTAGAACAGGTACACTATTACTTTCTCCCATGTTCCATTGACTGAAGCAAGTCACATGGCCAAGTCCTCATCGATGAAGCAGGAAAATATAGTCCACCCAGTGGTATGGAATTCAAAGTCACTTGACAGAGTATGAATTCAAGGAGAAGCAAAGTATGGGAATCATAATGTAGTCTATCACACATGATAAGAGTCCAGACTCTAAAGGAGAGGTTGGCAAAGTTTCTCTGTAAAGAGATAGATGGTGAATATTTTAGGCTCGGTGGGCCATATGGTCTCTGTCTCAACTACTCATCTCCACCATTTGCCATTTTAGTGTAAAAACAGCCATGGACGATATATACATGAATGAGCATGGCTGTATTCCAATAAAACTTAATTTATCACCACTGAAATTTGAATTTCCTATAATTTTCATGTGTCACAAAACATGATTCTTTTGATTTCTTCTAACAATTAAAAAACATCAAAACCACCGTTAGTTCACAGGCTATATAAAAACAAGGGGCAGGCTGGATTTGGCCCACGAGCCATTGTTTGCCCACTCCTGCCCCTCACTTGTCTGGGGCCTCCCAAGCCTCACCTGCCATCTATCACTCCAGGCACACTAAAACATAGTTTCCCAAATAACCCAGCTGTTTAGTGATGTCCTCCCTTGTGTTTGTTCCTGCCTGCCCCCTGAATTCCCTTCTCTTCTCCCTTGCCTGTTCAGCAAACTTCTAGTCCTCCTTCCACGCCACTGAGGGTTTTCACATCTGCAATGCCTTCCCAGATTCCCTGGGACTAAGGTAATTCATGCTCTATGCCCTCGTTGCATTACGCACACCTGTTAGTCTGGGTATATGGCCCAGGACAGTAAATGTTGATTTCTCACACGTGTAATGGGGCTGTGGAATCAGTTGAGCATTTGTGTTCTACTCATTCAGTCATTCAAGGACTCACTCTCCTGTCCTGTGGCTCAGTCTTCCAGGAGATCCTACAAATCTGTTCTGCAGTCAAATGAAGAAAAAGAGCAAGGACTGTGAGAGAGAGGCTTTATGGGCCAGCCTTGGAGTACATTCTTTCATTGGTGAGAACGCCATCCTTCAGCCAAATGTAACAACAAAGGGAGCTAGAAATGAAGTTGGATGAATGAATGTATGAGTTGTGAGTAGAGGACAACTTCGTATGTAGAACTGCGCACACTTTGCTCTTGGTAGATGACTAAAACATTAATATCAACTGAATTTGTTAACAAGCAAACAGGACTGAGTTATAACCAGATAAATTAAATTTCATGGTCCCTTTTCCCTTTGTGTTTTGAGAGAAGCTGTATATAGGTCTTTTGAAAATGTGTCTTCTCTACGTCAAGTTCCTTTCACCAGGTAAAAACAGGATGATTTTACTCAGGCCTGCCTTAGCTCTGCCCCTCCTCTGACAGTGTGTTTGCTCATATTGGGGACCACAGAGGACTTACAGGTGCAGCGTTTTTGCTGGGCGGCTTCCGACCCGCCCCCTCCCCACGTCCCAGACCCCCACCCCCCACTCTCCTGCCCTGCGTGTGGCCTTGTCTCTCTGGTCTATCTGAACTTGCTCTTGGCTGAAATGGAATTAATGACATTTGCTGGTTGCCTGCTTGTCTCACACAGCTCCCAGATATGTCCCTTTGTCCCTTTGTCAGCATGCTGGTTCATACAACAGCTGCTGTTTTCAGCCATCCCTACTGAGAGAAAACAACAGTGTTTCCTGTTGCTATAGCTCCTTTGCTCTGAATCAAAGGTAACATGTTAAGGCTGTGGAATCCTTTTTAATGCTGTCTCTGGGGACTCTTGGGTTTTTTTGATCACACATATACGTCCCAGGATTAAATCCAGAATGAGCCTTACGGGTGTATTCTGGGAGGGGTTACTGAGCACAAAAGGCAGAAAAGGGGAATAACATGATGGGTTCTCCTCTGCTTCTGTGAGGATTCCAGTCCCAGCTTCCCAGGTCACCCAGCCCCAGGGGCCACCGAACAGCCAGCAGCTGGGACTTTGGTGCCTTTCTTTACCTGTGAAATGCCATGGAAAATTCCAGAAAGAATGCCATCTCCCTTCCTAGCTTTTGCTCTTCTGTTTGATCAAGTCTCTCTCCACCTCTCGGCTCCCGAACAGTGCGTTCTGGGCTACGTCCCTCTCCGCAGCTCTGTGCCACTGAGACTTCACAGGGGATGCTGCTCGCGCCACCCAGCTGAGTATCTCTCTGTGGCTCAAGTGACTGACCCACAAGAACGCTCTTCGTGTTCCCACATGGAATGCTGATCTGCAGTCATAATATGAAGCCGACAATTTTTGAAGGCTGTGTGCCAGCCCTTGTGGTAAGTGCTCTGCCTGTGTTAGATCATTCAGTCTCCACACTCATGCCCGGGAGTTGGCACTATTTCCTCCCATTTTATAAATGAGGGAACTGAGACCTGGACAGGACACCTCGATCAAGGCCACACAGCTGGGAAGGGCAGAGTGGGGACCTGAAGCCAGATGTGTATGATGCCAGAATCTCTGATCCCAAATTCTATGCTGCTATCGGACTAGTACAGATGCAAAGAATCCAAAAGAATTTCTGGAATCTTAACCCTGGAGCGTGGTCCGCAGACTGCCTCTGGGATCACCTGGGAGCTGCTGCTACTAGAAATGCAGAATCTCAAAAAATCCAAACATGCGTTTTAGCAAAACCAATGTGATTTGTAGGCGTATTAAAGTTTGAGGATTTCTGATCTAAAAATGCCTTCTCGGGGCACCGGGGTGGCTCAGTCGGTTTAGTGTCCGACTGAGGTTCAGGTCATGATCTTGGGGTCCTCGGATGGAGCCCTTAGTCGGGCTCTCTGCTCAGTGGGGAGTCTGCTTGGGATTCTCTCCCTCCTTCTCCCTCTGCCCCTCCCCTGCTCATTCTCTCTCTCCCTCTCTCTCAAATAAATCCTTTAAAAAATAAAAATAAAAAATAAATAAAACCGCCTTCTCCATTTTTTTAAAGATTTTATTTACTTGAGAGAGAGTGAGGGAGAGAGTGAGAGCGAGAGCACAGAGGGAGAGGCAGACTCCCCGCTGAGCAGGGCTCGATCCCAGAGCCCCAGGGATCACGACCTGAGCTGAAGGCAGACGCTCAATGGACTGAGCCACCCAGGCGCCCGATGCCTGCTTCTTTTATGGAAGAATAAGCACGTCAAATGATGAGCCTTGGTTCTGTCAGTTGGTGCAGATGCAGGATTGAACTCCAGATCGCCACGGCGATGGGGCAGCGAATGCATTCCATGGAGAGAGAGCAGTGAGACAAGAGAGGCGGTGGTGTCTTAAACTGGGCTTCTGAGAAACAGCCTCTCAGATTTGGGTACAGGGAGGTTGTTAGGGTGTGAACTAGAAAAGAGTATCTCCAAAGGAGGTGGGGTGACGCGGGATTGAGCAGAGGGAGAATTTGAACCTCAGTGTAGTTCCAATAGAGGGCTCAGCAGACAACATGGGGAGGTGGGATGGCCCGAGTTTTGTCTGAAATTGAGGCAAGGGGCCAGACCTTTGTAGATCGCACCATTGACCTGTCATCAAATGATAATCGCCCCTGGTTGAGGGTGATTCCCCAGGAGAGACCGCTGTGAGCCCTCAGCCGCCGGTGGGGGCCGGGGCCGAGAGAACCTAGATCCTGAGGGGAGAGGGTCCGGGCATCGGGCTGCAGTATTCACTACAGAGGAGAAGCTGTGGAAAGGCTTCTAAGCTCTATGCCAAGAACAACGGGAAGTCATTCAGAATGACATCATCACATTTGCATTTGCTAACAATCCTTTTGGCTCCTGGGCGGCAATGGATCAGGAGTGAGAGTCAAAGAAAGGAAATCCATTAGAGAAGAATGGTAGCTCAGACATAAGAGGCAAGATTCAAGAGAAGTGGGCAAATTCCAGGCACTTTAGGCTTAGAATGTGCAAGCCCGTGTGATTAATTTGCTGTTGAAATGCAGAGAAGGAAGTATCCAGATGGACCACGGGCTTTTGGAAGGGTTAACAGGGAGGATAAAGGTGGATATCTGGATACGGGATCACTGAAGGAGAAAATTTGCAAGAAAAGATTAAAGTCTTCTTTGATAATTTAACAGCACTCAAATCTGCCACAAGATTTTAGGGTCATCTTTGGGCGCCTGGGTGGCTCAGTTGGTTAAGCAACTGCCTTCGGCTCAGGTCCTGATCCTGGAGTCCCGGGATCGAGTCCCGCATCGGGCTCCCTGCTCAGGCAGGGAGTCTGCTTCTCCCTCTGACCCTCTTCCCTCTCGTGCTCTCTATCTCTCATTCTCTCTCTCTCAAATAAATAAATAAAATCTTTATTAAAAAAAGATTTTAAGGTCATCTTCGACTTATCTGTTGTTTAGAATCATCGTTCCCCCAGAAACTGCCGTTCCTTCCAGCATACACAGCAGATTCGTGATGACTGTTCTCCAAACACGTCTTCAAGAAAATGTAAAGTCTCTGCATGTTTTGTTTTGCCCATTGTATTTTTGAAAAGATTTATTTATTTTAGAGAGAGAGTGTGCAGGTGCGCACGAGTGGGGGGAGGGGCAAAGGGAGAGGAAGAGAAATCTTCAAGCGGACTGCCCGCTGAGCGCAGAGAGCCCAACGCGGAGCTCCATTCCTGGACCCTGAGATCCGACCTGAGCCAAAATCAAGAGTCGGATGCTCAACCGACTGAGCCACCCAGGCGCCCCCTGCCCATTGTATCTTATTTAAACATACAATGCAAAAGCCTTTGGTGAAATAGTTTTCAAATATCATTTTGTTGAGCATAAAAATAATTCAAAAGGACAATCAAAAGAAAATCAGTTTGACATCAGCGTGTTTCATCTAAAAGAACCCACCTGCAAGAGTACACTTACATGAATAAAGGGCCCTAAGAAAATAGTGTGTGTGAGTGGGTGAGTGTGGGCCCTTCACTACTGCCTCTCCGTTTTTGTAATTACCCTGGTTGCCAGAGCTGGGCACTCGTATTAATCAATCAACACATTGTTGCCATTATGCATCCAGCCTGGCATATTTCAAATACAGTTGAGTGCCCGTGTTGTGGGGTGCGGAGGGGTGAATGGGGCCCAGGAGCTCACAGCATTGGAGGCAATAAAAATAAGTATTTTTCTGTTATCAATTACAATTAAACTTAACGAGTACAAAAATAAATTAATTATCCCTAATACTGTGAACGTTTTTCAGATTTTAATATCTGTGAAATCAATATACATTTTAAAAATAATGTTAGAGAGATAAAATGCTGACTGCATTGTTATTGCCCGAATATTTGAATTTGGACAAGTATTAAAGGACCTTATTTATCTAATTGCCACTTCCAGTGAGATGCTTGCTTTGAAGCTATTTTTAAAAAGAGATTTGCTTTGAAAGTGCTACACATAGTTGAATTTTAACTTACGTTTACATCCTTGTCTTTTAAATAAATGTTTTCCTTTAGAACAGTTTTACATTTAAAGAAAAGTTGGAATATAATACAGAGAGTTCCATATACCCTGGTTTCCCCTTTTATTAGCATCGTACATTGGTTTAATACATTTGTCACAATTAACGGACCAATATTGATACATTATTCCTAACTAAAGTCCATATCAGATTTCCTTAGGTTTTCCCTAAGGTCCCTTTTCTTTTCCAGAAACTCATCCAGGATACCACCTTATATTTATTTGTCATGTCTCCTTAGACTCTTCTTGGCCGTGACAATTTCTCAGAATTTACTTGCGCTTGATGATCTTGACAATATTGAGGAGAATTTGTCAGCTCTTTTGTAGACTGTCCCTCTACTGGACTTTGTCTGATGTTTGTCTCATTTATGGATGAGGGTTAATGAGTTTTGAGGAGGAAGGCCACAGAGGTAAATAAAGTGCCCTTCTAATCACATCAGAGATGTTATTGTGAACCTTAAAAATAAAACTGGCAGCTATTTTACCAGCAAAAATGGGTTTATTTCTTAAAAGTTTTAAATACGCTTTAAAAAACCTCCACTCTTTGCAGTTACATTTCTTCAAAAATAAAGGAATTGTACCCAAAAAAAGTGGGTTTATTCGGGAATAGCAGAGAATTGCAATCCAGGACAAGGAAGCTACAGCAAAACCGTAAAAAAGTCCAACATACAAAGGGGAAGTGGGGAGGGGCTGTCTTGAACAAGAGTCTATTGAAGAAAAGCGAGTGTTGAGGGTGATGATAGTTTCTCATTAGCTGAGTTGCAGGAGTAGTCAGTGTGTAATAGGAGATACAGTGTACATCTTTCCCTCTTGGGGGCTGTAATTGGTGATTCTTTCCTGTTGAGATTCTTCTGTTAGGTCTATGATTGACAATTCTTCCTGTAATTGACACTGAGTGGTACACACCAACCTACCCTTCTAGCATCCGGAGTCCACCTCAGCGAGGTTTCCCCTTATTAATTTTCACACACTCAAAATGACTTAACATGATGAGCTTAACCTTGATCACTTGATTGAGGTAGTGTTTGTCCAGTGTCTCCACCATAAAGTTACTCTTTTTTTCTCCCTTTTCATATTGTACTTTTTGGAAGGAAGTCACTGTGCATAGCCTACACATAACTGGAGAGTAATGCTCCACCTCATTGAGGGCAGAGTATCTACCTGAATTATTTGAGATTCTTCTGCATGGGAGATTTACTGCTTTTCCTCTGGTTAGTTATTCAATCATTTATTTATATCAATATGGACTTGTGGATATTTATTCTATACTTTGAATTATAATCCTATACAACTTCATTTTGTCGGTGAAAAACTGTTCCAGCTTTATCCATTGAGAACTCTTTCAGTTGAGTCTTGCATCCCCTGGCATACCCCCGTCATTGTGGGGGTCTTTTTAGCACTTTATTTCTGGCACTACAAGAGGCTCCAGACTTGTGTATTTCCTGCCCCAGCCCTAGAGTCAACTCTTTGTCCAAAGAGCCCCGGTTCTTTTTATCGGAGGATGGTTTTATTGTAGAATGCCCAAGATTTGGGCAGTATAGGTACCTTAATGGTCTTTTAAACTGGCTTTTTAAAATATCCCATTTCTGTGTTGCACTGGAAAGAGATGTCATTGTGCAAATATAAGATTTCCTGTGAAATACCAGGACACGCCATCAAAAGCAGTGGAAATAAGAAATCTCAGAAAAGACCACAGGATTCTGAAAGCCAGGAGTGGTTGGTGTAGCTCATACACATGTGACAAGGAACTATCACCTGGGCACCAAACAGCTATAAGTCTAAAGCTTCTGGCTGACTTTCAAAGGAAGCCAAACCTCTTCAGGCAGATGTGTGGTTTGATTTAAAAAAAAAAAAAAAGGAAACAGGGTTTAAACAAGTGAGAAATGCAGGCACCGTCGTGGTGCTCTTAGTCCACCAAACAGACTGTCATCCTAAAGCTGGTGGAGAGGTCAAGTCCAGCAGCTGAGATTTTGAAAAGCAGCCCATTCCTGTGTGCCGAAATGAGCCCCAGGAATTTTTAGACTCCACAGTGTCGAGAAGGTTTAGATGCAACCTTGTGATAGTGAAGAGAAAATGGTATATAAATATATGAATGCATGTTTTCTTGTTTTAGGTACATTAAATATAGTTTGTTTTATCCTTGGGGGTGCCTGGGTGACTCAGTCAATTAAGCGTCTGCCTTCGGCTCAGGTCATGGTCCCAGGATCCTGGGATCGAGCCCCGCATCGGGCTCCCTGCTCGGCGGGAAGCCTGCTTCTCCCTCTCCCTCTGCCTGCTGCTCCCCCTGCTTGTGCTCTCTCTCTCTCTCTCTCTCTCTCTCTCTCTCTCTCTCTCTCTCTCTGTCCAATAAATAAATAAAAATCTTTAAAAATAAAAAATATAGTTTGTTTTATCCTTAAAATATCTATAATTAAATTGATGGTTTTATAGTCGACAGAAATTTAGAATCAGAGAAATAATTCCCTCAGGCCATTCATCCTTGAACAATGGAAAACTCCAGAAGGCTCCAGGCCTTTTCCTGGCCTCACACTTGAGCCAATAAATAAAATTCGGTTTTTCTTAGAGCCGTTTCATGAAGTCCTTGTGAAATCGCCAGCTTCTCCTTCTCTCCACCTCCCTCTTGTGCCCTCCAGTCTGTGAAAATCTTTTTGAATGTCAGGTACGCTTCTCGGCATTACTCTGGTTTCTGGCTTTGTAAAAAGATCAAACGGTCCTTTTACTCTCTCTTCCCTCCAACTGTCTCGATGGTTGAGGGATATCCGAAACTTAAGATTTGAAAAACTGCCTTTTTTTTTCCAATTTCTCTTATACTTATTGATCTATTTAAGTATTTTACTTCTTTCTGGATCATTTTCTTAAAAACTATGTAGTCCTAGGAATTTTTCCATTTTATCCAAATTTTAAAAAGTATTAGCTTAGAAATATGTAGAGTATTTGTATAATTCTTTTCTATTTCCTCTTATGTGTGGTGCTCCTATTTTATTCCTAATTATGTTTGCTGAGTTTCATCTTTTTTTTTTCTTAATTAGACTAGTGAATGGTTCAGCTATTTTTTTCTCATTTTTAAGGAAACCATGCCATTTTTCCTGTGTTTTCATTTATTAATGTCTTTGTATATTTATTAATGAATTTCTTCTGCTTTCCTTTGGTTTATATTTCTTAGTATTTGCTTCTGGAACTGACCTCTAAATTCATTTATTTTATTTTTGCTTGTCTAGTAAATGACTTGCAGTCTGGAAGCCATATTGTCATATCCTATATGCATAACCAACATTATCATTAGTTTTAGATGTTCTGCACTTGCTAATTTTACTGTTTAGTTATTTTGGCATAGTAGTTTTAAATCTTTAAGTTCTTGAAGTTTTTGTTTCTAGTTTTATTCTTTCTTTTCTTAGTTTTATTTCATACCCATTATCTTTAGAACCAAACCATCTCCCCATTCATAGGATTTCATCTACTAATACAAAGGGCATGGTGTATCTGCCCCCATGGACTTTTGGCTTTTAACAGATGAGTGGGTGTGTGTGTGTGTGTGTGTGTGTGTGTAAATATTTTAAGGATAGAAGAAACTATTGTTTTTTATTTAAGGATACTTAATATACAGTGTTGTACTAGTTTCAGGTGTACAATATAATGATTCAGCAATTCTATACATTTCTCAGTGCTCATTGAGATAAATGTGCTCTTGATTCCCGTCCCCTGTTTCACCCCTCCCCCACCCACCTCCCCTCTGGCAACCACCACTTCATTCTCTGTATGTAAGAGTCTGGTTTTTTGTCTCTCTTTTTCTTTGTTTGTTCATTTGTTTTGCTTCTTAAATTCCACATATGAGTGAAATCATATCGTATTGTCTTTCTCTGACTGACCTATTTCACTTAGCATAATATCCTCTAGGTCCATCCACGTTGTGCAAATGGCAAGATTTCATCCTTTTCTATGGCTGAGTCATAGTCAATCGTATATATAAACACACACCCACACACACACACACACACACACACCACGTCTTCTTTATCCATTCATCTACTGAGGGACACTTGGGCTGCTTCCATATATTTCTTGGCTATTGCAAATAATGCTTCAGTAGACAGAGATGCATATATCTTTTTGAATTAGTGTCCTCATATTCTTTAGGTAAATACCCAATAGTAGAATTACTGGATCATACAGCATTTCTATTCTTAATATCTTGAGGAACCTCCACACTGTTTTCCACAGTGGCTGCGCCAGTTTGCATTCCCACCAACAGGGCACATGGGTTCCTTTCTCTCCATATCCTCGCTAAAACTTGTTATTTCTTATGTTTTTGGTTTTAGCCATTCTGACAGGTATAAAGTGATATCTCATTGTGGTTTTGATTTGCATTCCCCGATGATTACGGATTGAGCATAAGAAACTCTATTTTAATGTACACAAAACAAGAATACATGTATACATACAATTATATACCACTCTTTTCAACATCACAAAGATCATGTGTAAGCTGATGCTATTAAGACCCTAGGATTTTCCCAAAGACAAATACACAAACAAACCATTTTTCAACCAAAATGGAGCTAAATCTAACTGAAGGAAACTAGGAAGCAGATATTCATCCTCCATACCATCAAGATAGTTTTTTCTACCATGTTTGGGTTGGAGTATGGCTTCTTCTACTGTTGTGTTTACTAAGCAGGTCTACAGGTTAAGAATCACCTGGGGATTTTTTAAGCACTTCAAGGCCATATCCCTGCCCAATTAAATCTTAATCTCTGGGTAGGACACAGGTAAGACTCAGTATGTATGAAGTACCCCAGGTGATTCCAATGCGAACACACAGTAGGACCCACCGCCGCATGCACACAGTAGGACACACAGTTCAACCTTACTTGCGATTAATCCTCAGTATTGCAAAGCAGTAGTGCTCAAGCTTGAGCAGCATCAGAATCATTGGAAAGGCTTGTTAAAACCTAGACTTCTGGCTCCCACCCTGATTCGGTAAGTCTGGGGTGAAGACCAAGAACGGACATCGCTAACAGGTTTCCCGGTGATGCTACTGCTGCTAGTTGCATACCACACTTTGAGAACCATTTTGTAGATTATTGGGCTTTAGTTTCAGAAAGGCCAACATCTTTGAAATTTAGCTATGGCATAAATTCCTTCGAGAAGTCGCCATGACTAGACTTTTTAAAAAGAAAGCATACTGAATACATTTTTCAAGACCATATAAACTTACATTTCATAAACCTGCTGTGTGCTCTCATTTAACAGAAGTCTTCTTGAAGTATTTATTAACAAGTATTTTGTAGGTGGCTGAGCTAATTGCCATATTAACAATTCAAGTGTGATGTAGTTGCTTCAATCTAAGAATTTCATTTAGCATTTTAGCATTAATTTCTAATCAGCTGCTAATGTTTTCTTATGTTCTTAGGAGCTCATCTATGTGTAGGTTAATTCTTAATCTGCACTGATTTCTGTAGTAATACGGCTTGATGTTTCTTTTCTCTCTAAGGATAGCTGATATTAATTAGAATAAAAGAAAACCTTTCTATGGTGACCGAGCATTTGTGCGTGAACACGGGTGTGTCAGCAGGTGTGAGTGCTAACCAAGTGCAATGGGGTCTAGTAATTAAAGACCACAGTCCAGTTGCAGATTGAAGGTTTCGAATTCTTCTGCTGTACAGGTCCCTAAAACTTGCATGAGGTAGTCCTGCCCGTTGGTAGCTTAGACCCGAAGACGGGGGCCAACAAACTGTGGCCATGGGCCAAATCCAGCCCATGTCTGTTTTATAAATAAGGTTTTATTGGAAAACAGCCATGCACATTCTTTGTATGGTATCTAGGGCTGCTCTTGGGCTACAGTGGCAGGCTTGAGTTGTTCAGCCTACAAAGCCTAACATAATTACTTCCTGGCCCTTTATTTAAAAAAAAAAAAAAATGCCAGCCCCATTAATCACCTTTCTGTGGGTAGGACTGATGAGTCGTCCACATAATCATTCAGCCATAGGATCGTCCCACCTATATTCTTCCTCACAGTTCTCAAGGCCACCAAGAAAACTTTGCCAAACATTTTACTGAAGCCCTAGTCTTATAAACTTGTCAAAAAGGTAGACGGTGCTACTTTGGCATGACTTTTGAATACCGAACCTCCTACTGGCTGGGAATAGTGGCTCACTTAGAGTTCGTGCTGTCACTTTGAGAACCTAAGGCTTATCTTGCTGAATCAGAGCCCTTGTTGACTAACTGTAATGTTCTTTGTGGGGCATTTCTGTGGAATACTTTTTGTATTACTTATTACTTATCTTCTCTTTTGTGATAAATGGTGGCTAACCTCAGGGGCAGTTTTTGAAAAGTCAAGAAAATGTGTTACAATGGCAATGATGGGAACCAGAGGAGTGGGTACATATTGGGCACAGGATGATATTAACCTTGATGGGCTTAAAGCTGTGAAAGAGGGAACGGCCCATGTCATCGCAACTTGCTACTAAAATGAATTTTATAGGGATGGGGGATGAGCATTTCCTGTTGGATCAGATACTTAAAACAACAATAATTGGCAAGAGGACAAAATATGTGGATGGGAAAGCAAAAGAAATGTGACTAGAACTTGTCAGTTCCCGTCCCTCAAGAGGACAGTACAGCAGAACATGAGAATCTCTGTATGGGGTGAGGCGAGGTGTGGGTGAGGAAGCAGCTCTAGCAAGAAGAAAGTAAATTAACAAGTGAAAGAAGCGATTAAGAAAAGGCAATAACAACTTGGAAATGAATGTGATAAGATGGCAAAAAGGAAGCCAGCTGAGTGAAGGAAGCTGGAGTCATCTTGTGCCTCGCTGCTCTAGAGACTGCACTGTGAATACCCGATTGAGCTCTGTTGTGAGACATCGACAATTTGCAGAAGACACGAGACTAGTGATGAGAATTACTGAGCCCTGAGAAAACGTAATTTACAGATAAAGCAGTGCAATGCTTCTTACCAGACAGGCGATGAGTAGAGAGCAGGGTATTTAAGAAAAGAGGGGGGTGGCTTGAAAGACATACTTCTGTCCCACTAAGAAAATAAGGTAGATTTACGCCCATTATTCTGGTGTTTGTATTGTGTTTTTGTGGCCACTCTGCATGAGTAGAACCACACAGTAAAGTTCAAATCCCGCTCCCTTGCTTCTACTGAAGAGGAAAATAAAGAGAGGAGGGTGAGTTGGTGGCAGTATTTGTGGCCCTGTTTTTCTCAGTCAGAGATTTAAGTGGCAAGGAATCACATGTTGATACTGATTGATTTTATTGTGCATTTTACATTTAAATTCACTTATTGAGATCTTACTTGATTGATTTTTATTGTGTATTTTAAATTTAAATTTACCTATAACAGCCCCTGCTGTTGCCAGGCATTGTGCTAGGAGGCGACCAAATAAGACACAGTCTCTGTCTTCGAGAGCTTATGCTCTAACTGGAGAATCAGATCAATAGTCAGACATTTAATGCACGTGCTGTCATGATAAGGTCCAAAGGGGAGACATCTAGAGGAATCTAGGAAAGCTTCCCAGAAGTGACATCTAAATTGAGACTAGAGAGATAATTATGAGTTATCAAAGAGAAGGGCTGAGGTACAGGTGTTCTCTGCAAAAGGACGGTAAAAGATCTGCTAAACTGATTGCACAAATAGTCCAGATTCTCCACCCACTTATGTACTCAGCCCTTGCGATGTAGGTTGGCAACTCCTCCAAGTGGTGGAATCTGTTTCCAACCTGTTGAATATGGGATGATCTCCTGACTTGCTTTGGCTACTAGAATGACACAGAAATGACTGTATGTCAATTTCATGCCTAGGCATCAGGAGGCCTCACATGCTTGTTTCCTTCCTTCCTTCCTTCCTTCCTCCCTCCCTCCCTCCCTCCCTTCCTCCCAACCTCCTCCCCCCTTTCTTCTTTCTTTCTTTTCTTTCTTTCTTTCTTTCTTTCTTTCTTTCTTTCTTTCTTTCTTTCTTTCTTTCTTTCTTTCTTTCTTTTCTCTCTTTCTCCCTCTCATTATATCTCTCTCTCTCTTTATTTCTTTCTTTCTTTTTGACTCTGCTACCACCATGAGAATAAACCAGGACTACTGGTTCTGGACGATGAGAGACCATGTGGAAGAGAGCCACATGAAGCCATGCTAGATCATTCTAGACCAGCCAGCCCCCAACTGGCCTGCTCAATGAGCCAAGACAAATGAGCTAGTCCAATGGAGATAGATGAATCTGGCCCAAATCAGAGGAATTACTCAGCTGACCTATAGGCCCATGGGAAGTAATAAATGATTGTTGTTATAAAACACTAAGATTTGGAACAATTTGTTAAGCAGCAGTAACTTACTATTATAGAAAATCTGAAGGTATAAGAGAGCAGGACCCATTCAATAAACTAGAAGTGACCTAGCATGGATGGAAGATGAAGTAAGAAGAGAGAGGAATGAAAGGTGAGGGTGGAGAGCCAAGAAAGAACTGGATCCTTCAGAGTTTTACAAGCCTTTTTGAGTGATGGGGAATGATATAGGGGTTTAAAGCAGAGGTATGATCAGATTTTCATTTTAGACATATTACTGTGTATAAAGGTTAATAACGAGGAGGAATACAGACTGGCGGGGGGAGGCCAGTAAAGTGACATTTGTAGTGATCTAGACTGGAGTTGATAATATCCTGAATTAGAATAGGGACCAAGAGCTTGGGTAGAAATGAACAGATTGGAAGCATAATTGAAAGATAGAATGAGTAGGACTTAGTGCTTCATCAAAAGTGAAAGAAGAGGGAGACAAAAAAGTCCAGAGCTGATGCCTGCTATTCAGTTTGGGCAAATGAAAGATTGGGGGGAATCATTCTCTGAGACAGACACTCAGGAGGAGACTAAGGTTTGGATGGGGGTGGAGGAGATAAAAGCATAGTTTGGGATTTGTTAAGTTTGCAATGCCAGTAGGATTCCCAATCAGAGATGCCCAGTAAAGATTATATAGATCTGAAGCTCAGGGAAGCAACTGGGTTGGAAATAGTTTTGGCAATTGTTAGCCTATAACCAGTACTTAAAACCATTCAAACATTTACTGAGCACGTGCTCAGTAAATATGTGTCATGTGCTATACTATATGCCAAGAATATGGAGGTTAGCACTATGGACTAGGCGACATAATCTACTGAAGAAGATTCAACCTTCGTCAAATAATCATACAAATATAAATATACTGTCTTAAGTACTGTGAAAGTTACAGTAAACCATAAGAGTATATACCAAGGACATTTGTTCCAGTCTGAGGAATCACAGAATAGTTCCCTGGAGGGGAAAAAAAAGATGTGAAAGCTGAGATCAAAATTATGAGAGGAGTTTCCAAGGTCATTAGGGAGAGAGAGAGTAGAAAAGGAGACTGTTCCAGAAAAGGGGACAGAAGCAGTGGGCCTAGTTTCAAGACCTCTAGAGTCAGTGTGGTAGGATCACTGGGAGAGAAGGAAAACTGGTACAAGATATACAGAGATAAGGTATGGTAGATATGGAGAGAAATAGATTTGGAAAATATTTGAGGGTTGCCTGGGTGGCTCAGTCGGTGAAGCATCTGCCTTTGGCTCAGGCCATGATCTCAGGGTCCTGGGATCGAGTCTCACTTCCAGCTCCCTGCTTCAGCAGGGAGTCTGCTTCTCCCTCTCCCTTTGCCCCTCTCCCCCGACTTGTGCTCACTCTCACTCTCTCAAATAAATAAATAAAATCTTAAAAAAAAAAAGATTTAGAGAGAAAAATGCAAGATAACAGTTTTGGAAATATTGAATTGGAGAAGCCTTTAAAATATGCAAGTGGCAAGGTGGAGGAGAACATTGGATATGCAGGTTGGGAGCTCAGAAGGAAGATCTGACCTGACATTTAATACACTTGTGGATCATCGGGATGTAAATAGTAACTGAAGTCAAGGGCAGGGAAAATTTGAGGGGAAAAAAATTCCTAGGACCAAGCCTTGAAAAACTTTTGAGTTTGAGCTGAGCCAGCAGAGTAGTCTAGATGGAGTAGTCAAAGAGGTAGGAGGGAAAGTGTGGTGTCAGAACCCAAACCAATAAATAAGTCTATTTATTTACTAAACACTCATCTATAGGCTGTAGAGCACTAAGAGGTCAGGGGAAAGATGGCTACAAATGCCCACTGGGTTTAGCAATATGAAGGTTACCAACAAACTTCTCAAGAGCTATCATGGTGAAGTGATGAACACCCAGAGAGATGGAATAGCAGAGTGAGGTCTCGGACAATGGTGGGGAGAGAGAGCAAGAAGAAGGAGTTGAGTAGGGAGAGGGGAGACATTGCTCTCTTGTGTGGCAACAGAAAACAGGAAGGAATGCTGATGGAGCAGGGATGTTTGTATTAATGATGGCACAACATGATTTTCTTTGTTAAATAAGAAACAAGCTCACCTCCTGAGAAAGAATCAGGGATAGACAGACAGCTTCAACTGTCTTTGCAATATTTCATTTCCTATGTGGGTGTGGATATGTGGGTGAACTTTGTTCTTGATACTTTTTCATATGGCTGAAATATTTTATTTTAAAAAAGAATATTGGGCAGGGGGCACCTGGCTGGCTTAGTCGAGAGATCACACGAGTCTTGATCTCAAGACTGTAGGTTCCAAACCCCACATTGGGAGTAGAGATTACTTAACAATATAAAAAATAAAATCTTTTTAAAAAAGAATAATGGGCAACTAATGAATCGTTGAACACTACATCAAAAACTAATGATATACTATATGTTGGCTAAATGAACATAATAATAATAACAATAATAATAAAAGAATAATGGGAAATATGGTAGAGTCAGAAATTTGGGAAACACTAAGTTTTGAAATAACTGATATAAGAGAAAGAGCCGACTGGGGTGACATGGGATGCTGGGCAGGCAGCAACCTAGTTGATTTTAGAGACCATGGCTTCAAGTGGATGGCCAAGTGTTCACCAGATCACTTCTCTTACCTCTAGGATAGCTAGCTGGGCTGCATTTTGCAGCCTGTGATGCAGCCAAATGATTGAGTCTGGACCCAAAGAATGTGAGACAAAGAGATAGAAGCCTCCGTCCTGACCCTCCACAATCCTCATGTATGTGGCCTTTCCTTTTCTTTCTCAATTAGCTGGTAGAATAGAGAGGACTCCAAGGACTTAGAGGAAGACGGAGCCACAACAAGGCAGGAGCCTGGGTTCCTGAGTGAGCAGCTGGACAGACAGCAGGCTCCCAGGGCAGCCATTGGAGTGAGAAGACACGTGATGCTTTCTGATGTAAGTGACTCATTCATTTTGACTACTTCAACCTGATAAAATTTGGGGAGGGTTTGTCACAGTGGTTACTCTAGCCTTGTACTCATCTTCATACATGTGAAGTGATATTTTTTTTAAATAGTGCCATGTGGCCATGTGCAGATGATGAGAACTATTACGTTACATTCTCTGGATTAGATCATTGAATGGGATGGCCCAGAGGGCAAAAGAATGAAAGGAGTAATGAACAGATGATTGGATTTGTGAACAATTACGTTCATTGAATAATGAGTACATAACTAATTAGGATTCCCATTTGGAAGCAGAGGACTTGAGAGACATCAAAAGCATGACTGGTATTTCACAAACAGAACAGATTCCTGTCCCCAGGCAGGCAGTAGGGGGCAGTGCTCCCCACCTGTCTAAGCTGGATTGACAAAAGAGAATATTGGATTCCATCCAACCATGATCCCTGAGGAGTCCAGACCTGCACAACCAGCGGGTCTTCATTTGAGACTCAGAACCCATCTAGTGTGGAAGAGTTAACATGAAGACAGAGGCAGGGGTTGGAGAAGACTGGGAACTTTATAAGTGACAGAAATAGCCCAGGCCTTGGAGCTCGACAAACTTGAGTTCGACCACTTACTAGTTGTACGGTCTTGGGCAGGTCACATGATTAATCTGAAATGAGGATAAAATTGCCTGCCTCCCAGGATCATTTCAAATGTTGTCAGCGGCTTATGTAAAAATCTCTGGAACATAGCAGATCTTCATAAATGGTGATTTTTGTTGTTGGGGTGGCGGGTATCCCTTGTATTAGTTTCAGGGAACATGATTAAACTTTCCCAAAGGGAAAGAGGGAGGAGAGTGTGGTTGGGTCGAAGGTTGGCCTAAAGGAATGCCCATCTGTGCTAGCCTAGGAGCTCCACCCATCCTCTGTCTTAACCTATGCCCGGTTCCTTTGCACATGCTTTTCTTCTGCCCGCCTTCCCAAAAAATGGAGCAAAGCTCATTCTAGTGCTTCCTTCAGGTCTTGGCTTCAGAGTGCCATCCTCCTGGAGGCCTTCTCTCTCCATACTGTCTCTCTACTCTAGCATTTCCCCACTGTCACTCTCTACCCCCTCACGTTGCCTTCATTTGCCTGACGAAGATTGTCATGACTTGAAAAGTATATATGTATTTCTTCACGTGTTGATTACTCACCCACCAGAATAGGAGATCCACCAGCCAGGGCAGAGACCTCCTGTGTCTCCACAGTTCTCCTGATGCCTGGCACATAGTACATGCACAACAAATATTTTTAAGTGAATGGACAAAAATTTTAAATATACTGAATTAAATACAGCATTTTTCATCCATTCAAAGGCATCTGTTAAAATCATCAGAAAAGCATCTATTATCCACATAATTTTCTCAAAGTAAAGGACTTACATAAAAAGTGATATATCATTTCTCTCACACCAGACTGTAATGAAACCTTCCCTTCGCAAAAGAATCCTCTGATATTCTGTAAAAGGGATTCCTGGCTGGGTCAGATTTCAAAGATTCATACACACACAGGCATGCATGCACATTTATTTGTTTCTGCATATCTACTTGGGGACTGGGGAGTGGGGGTGAGGTACACTTCAGCCCGACTGGTAACGTGAGGTCAGGTGTGTATAAATAAGTTCGAGACATTGGTGAGGCCCAAAACACTGAATCGCAGGGAGGGCTGACCAGTGCCCTGGGAGGGAATTGATGATGATTATGGAGATGAACTCCAGGAACAACCAGCCAAACTTGGAAGTGTGGCCTGAGGGTGGGAGTGGATAGTCATTTTAGCTTTTCTGGGAATTCCTCATCCTCATTAGATGATGACCCCAGGAAGGCAGACCCACGGGTTCCCCAAACCCTGTGGCACTTTCATTCTAAGCAGCCCTGCTGTGGGACAGCCCTAATACTCAGTCTCCTTTTCACCTTGAAGGGGGCCGTTTGGGTGCTGACATCAAGCGATCCAAGGAATGAGGTTTGGCAGTGGCAGCTGCGCCTCTGTCCCCTGAGAGCGGCGGTGACACACGTCCCCTGGGGCAGGGGGGGGGATGCTCCCCAGAGACAGCACATGCCCAGCTCGGCCACACCGAGGCCACAGAGGAAGCTCTCGCCGGTATAATGACACCACTGCACAGCCGTCCTAGCAGATTTCAGACCTGTACCCTCAGAGCCCCCACTTGGCCGGCTGCCATAGCAAGCTAGGACTGAGTCTGAGAAACAGGCACCTGCGAGGCAGCCCCGGGGATCCCCAGAATGCACGGGGAGGAGACATTTGTAAGGCATTGGCATTTCCGTATAAGCAGATGGAAGCTGGGAGCCCAGGGGGAATTCGGTATTAATATTCATAGATCCGTATTTGTCATTAATATTAATCAAACTATCTTTGTCCTCACAAGCTGGTAGAGATGGAAACATTCAAATGCAGTTATAGCCACAAACAACGCTAAGCTCTTTTGATTGCTCCATCCTCAGAATGGAGCCCATGATTTCCACGTTTTTCTGCCCCCACACCAATGATCCAATGATCCATTCAGAAGAGTCTTATTGCATATATCCCCTTGCTGGCTTAAGAAAAACAACTCCAACACATTCTAATAAGAGTCTGGATGACAAAGTCAGCTTCAACATTTGAGTCAAATATAGACATTTAATCCTCTGTTAGGTGCAGTTTGGTTTTATTAAATTGAAAACAATTTGAAGGGAAATTCAATAAGATTGGAATCTTACTTAAATTAATGAACAGTGCTGATTATTCACTGCCAGATATATGGCTCTCCGATGATGAGCTTGCTCACAAGACAAGAGACATTTATTAAGGCTGCATAGCAGCAAAATTAGGGAAAGTGTTAAGATCTGTTGTTAGAATATAATAAATATATTGTTATAAGATTTATTTTATTAAGGAAAAATATCTGTAGGAAGGAAACCCCGCTGCTAATAGGAAAACATAGCCAAGTAAACTGAAGGTCTAAGTCAGGAGCAGGCAAACATTTTCTGTAAGGGGCAGACAGTCTTTTAGATTCCATGGTCCATACGGTCTCTGGCACAGATACTCTACTCTATCAGCATCGCACAAAAGTAGCCATAGACTGGGTGCCTGGGTGGCTCAGTCGGTTAAGCATCTGCCTTCGGCTCAGGTCAGGATCCCGGGGTCCTGGGATGGAGTCCCACGTCGGGCTCCTTGCTCAGCAGAGAGCCTGCTTCTCCCTCTGCCTCTGCTCCTCCCCCTGCTTGATCTCCCTCTCTCTCTCTCTCTCTCAAATAAATAAAATGAAATATTAAAAAAAGTAGCCATAGACAATATGGAAACAAATGAGTGTGTCTGTGTTCCAACAAAACTTTATTTAGGGACACCGAAATGTGAATTTCAGGTAATTTTCACATGTTACAAAATATTAACTTTCTTTGGTTTTTTAACCGCTTACAAATACAAAGCCATTCTTAGCTTGTGGACCCTACAGATGGCAAACCGGATTCGGCCCAAGGGCTGTCACTTCTCCTCCCCTGTTCTAAGTGGTGGACTTTTGCAGACCTGCTGCGGGTAACCTCAGATTTCAATTTTGCAGGTACTCCCTGTAGGTGGCGCTCTGTTTCACTAGTCTGCCTGCTTTCTGTTCATGGTAATCTAGAAGTCTGGTTTGAAAAGATGATCCCCATTTCCCTTCGAACCTCTCTTCCATCTGTTTTTCACCTTCTGCCCCAAAGCTCTTGGGTTTCCTTTACTTACAAGCTTTTAACACCTTCCTATAACACAGTTACTTCCCGGATGTCTTTATTAGCTGCTCTATATTGTGCATTAAGGTATAATCAATGGTGTTGGCTGAGAGAGCCATTCTAAGAGTGAAAGAAATTACTCTTTGCTTTGGAAGAGCCAGTCATTTCACAGCAAGCAGTCTTTCCTGATAAGAAGACCATTTCTAGTTCTTTGTTGCTCATCCCTCCCCACTCTGGTCATTTGGTGTGCAGGCTAGCATGGATTACTAGAGCAACTGGGCATCTTTCGATTGTATTATGGAGCAGAGAAAAAGAACTTTGTGGGCATTTTCCCAGAGAAACATAAATGTGATTTCTTTAAAATGAATCACCACCTCTAAAATACTCCAATGGTCTTGCCTTGCAAGGGAAGGTTTTGTGTGTGTGTGTGTGTGTGTGTGTGTGTGTGTGTGTGTGTGTGTGT
>NW_027397078.1:33319356-33327945 GCF_003265705.2 Callorhinus ursinus
TGTGTGTGTGTGTGTGTGTGTGTGTGTGTGTGTGTGTGTGTGTGTGTGTGTATGAGAGAGAGAGAGAGAAACTCTGGGAAGTGATGGATATGTTTCTGTCCTTGATGGTGATGATGGCTTTCTAGGTGTGTACTTATCGCCAAACTCATCAAGTTGTATACATTAAATACGGTTTTTGACATGTCAATTATACCTCAAATAGTGGTTTTAAAACTATAAATAAACAATCGAATAGTGCACGGAAAACTTGGCACAGGCTCAGACATCAATATTTACTACTGTTATTAGGTATTATTTTTGTATTTTTGACCTTGAAAAAATAACTTTGATGCTTTGTAAGAAACTTAATAGAAGGGATCTCATTGCCCAAGATTTTGATGTTGAATTTGTCCAAAGAAATATATCTCAAGTGGAATAAAATATCTCTATAGAGTTAATTAGGAGCTCCTACCCCCTTGGGGAGTTACAGGTGAATATGCCCATGATAGTGACACTATTATGCCTAGTTTCTCTGATGAACCTTGTATATAAAACTATTACTTGCTTGAATGCAAAAGCTTACTATTTACATCAACAGACACTCAGGAGGAAAAATGATAATGAAACCAGCTGCTTGGTTGGTTTTTTTTTTTAAGCCTTTATAATAATTTCCTCTCTTTTCATTTTATACAATTTTAAAATTACATGATCAAAATCTCTTCCAGAGAAAATTGCCCAAGATGAGAATCTTGCCATCTATAGAGAAAAGATGAGTCCTGTAAATGTTGTACAAGTAATTGCCATAAAGTTTAATGAAAATCTGTTCCAATACGGTGAAAATCAAAGAACAAGAACTATCTACCATGCTGGCAGCAGCAGGAAGAGGAAGAAAAACCTACCATGTTTTATAAATAAATGTGAGGATTTCAAATAATGGGCATAAGAAAGGGAGGAAATAATCACAACCCCATGCCTTGGAGAATGTTATTTAATTAAGCAAAATGATAACAAACCTCCATTCAGGACACAGTCTCACATTCTTAGCAATTTATACTCTGAGGGAAGGAAGGAGCCAAAGTAATAACTAGACTGAGATAAATTAGTGTTTTCATTTCTGGTGAGCTTCCCCACGCACATTAGTGTCAGCATTGGTAGATTTGGTTCTCTTTTAAAATGGATAGACTGAGCAGAGAAAAACATTTTATTCTCATCTCACATTCAACAGGCTAATTGCATTACAAGAACAGAAACAAATAACCTTCCTCCAAAGCCTTTCAAATCTTCCCAAACAAAAGCTTCCTTCCATGATGCACACAGCAGACACATTCAAAGTGACGTCTCCCCAAAGCTGGGTCTTTTCCACCATGCTGGGAGGGAGTAAAGGAGCAAGGTCATTGGAGTCCGATGGGCTAGGCTCCCAGGCTTTGTCACTTGGCCACTGTGTGATCTTTGGCCACTGATTTAAACCCCTCGGTCTCCTATTCCTCACCTGTAAAAAGGAGGTAAATGATACTGTCCTACAGTGGCAACATCCCAGCTGTGGCTTGGGAAGTCCACCGAACGATTTCCATCAACCACCCCTCCCCAAAGTCGCCACAGGTAAAGATAAACTAGAAACAAGTGTGATTACCCTGAAAACAAAGCTTCAAGCTAAATCCTTGAAGTCTTCCCATTTCTTTCATCCAGCCCACAGAGAACTCAATCACAACCCTCCCATGTAACAAGATGTAGTTAAAAAATTTCAGTTGTAAGTTACAGAAGTCCATTCAAGCCAGCTAAGCAAAAGTTTCTTAGAAGGATACTAGTGTTGGGTGCCTGGGTGGCTCAGTTGGTTAAGCGACTGCCTTCGGCTCAGGTCATGATCCTGGAGTCCCAGGATCGAGTCCCGCATCGGGCTCCCTGCTCAGCAGGGAGTCTGTCTCTCCCTCTGACCTTCTTCTCTCTCATGCTCTCTCTCTACCATTCTCTCTCTCTCTCAATAAATAAATAAAAATCTTTAAAAAAAAAAAAAAAAGAAGGATACTAGTGTTACTTCTTGGAGTCCACGGAAGGTCAAAATTAGGGCCTGGAAAACCGCCAGCAGCACTTCTAACTTCTGCCTCTCTCTACCTGTGTATCTCCAGATTTGATGTTTTAAAATCAAAGAGGATTCTAAGACACAAACTTGCAAGAAAAACATGAAAAGGCCTTTTCCTCAGATTTGACGGTTCTGATCGATTCCAGATGCGATTCTCGGCCATACATTTTAAGTAGACAATTTGAGTGTGTTCTACATAAAGTGATAACCCTATTTCCACAAGACTTGCAGGATGCTGTTGACAAAGCAAGTGCACTTCTTAGTTTCCCATTGCCCTCTTCAAACTCCCCCAGGTGGGGCTCACTTTTCGCTTGCCCCAGGATTCAAAGAGGGAAATGTAATTATTTTTCTATTTATTCCTCGGTAATACAAAGTCTGTGGTCACTTTAAATCTCAGAACACAGTCTGCAATCAGTGTTCCGTCACATATAATAATGAACACTTCGATCTTCATTTGAAGGTTCTTGTTCCCCTCTCCTAGTCCATTGTACAAGAAAATAAAAGACGGCACCTCGCTGGCTCTCCAGGTGAAGATTGGCCCCCAACACCTTTAACCCCTCGGTGAGGCTGAGAGGCTTAGGAATTGTTCACTCTTTGCAAGTGCTGTGTGATGGTGGCCCTCACCACCCAATTCGGAGTCTAATCCCGTGGCCTTTGACACAGGTCTCTCAGCTCCCTTGACCAGCTGCTTTGAAGGTCACTGCTATTCCCCTGCACCTCCTCCCTCTGTGGAGGATTGCCCTTGTCCGGTCGGAGTGGCCTTGCCGGAGATGCCTGGGAGTGCGCTCCCCCACCCAAGATGCCTCAGGACGCGAAGCCCAGCTTCCCTGCCTCAGGGAAGGAACAGACCCTGAGCTAATATTTATGCTCCCAAGCCCCCCAAAGGTTCAGGCCAAGGCACTACACTTCACCTGAAGCCACCTTCTCGCTTCATCCCTCCCTGCCTTCTCCTGCTTTCTCCCTTCCTTTACTGATTTGTCCTCTCTCAGCATTTTTTTTTTTAAGATTTTATTTATTTATTTGACAGGGAGCTAGAGAGAGAGCCAAAGAGCACAAGCAGGGGGAGCGGCAATGAGAGAGGGAGAAGCAGACTCCCCGCCGAGCAGGGAGCCCGATGTGGGGCTCGATCCCGGGACCCTGAGATCATGACCTGAGCCGAAGGCAGGCGCTTAACTGACTGAGCCACCCAGGCGCCCTCTCAACATTCTTTTACATAAAACTCCCTGGCGCGGGCTCTATGTCTAGGGAATGCAGTCTAACACGGCTGCATGCTGTACCTTTGTTCCTCAGTCAAAACTTCCAGTTACACCAGAAGCTAATTACCCGGTATTATCCTAGCCCTCTCCCACCAGAACAGTGATGAAGTCCCCCGGAACTTCATTTTTAACAGCAAATTAGAATTAGGAATTTCCTTGCCTCAAAAAAAATAAATAAATCTTGCAATTCTAGATCCTCCCTATTTTCTCTTTTGTCTCTGACTGCTTCTTGCCAAAAAAAGGGAGTAATCGATGGGGGTTTTATTTTTTTTTTCCCTTTTAAATCACATATTTGGCTGTCCAACACCTAACTTTGAATACCAGTATTTTCCAGTAAATCAGAAAAGAGGATTATCTGTCAACTCCAAAAGGAAAATCAAACCAAGATGCACAAGCAGGAAAAAAAAAAAAAAATCAATTTTCTCCAGGTCATTCCCCTACATCATTCCTTCAGAATAGAAACAAAGCAAGAGAATTGCTTTGTTCTTTCAGACAACCTGGCCCAAAGGAAGCAGAAGAGAAAAGATGAACTCAGAATTGTCTGTACTTAAATAAAGCCTTCCTGTGAGTAAATAATGTTCATTAAAAAGTCACTCTTGATTCTTTTCACTCAGTTCCGACATAGAAAAACGTCTGATTGCCAAGAAGAGCATTTTGTCCTAGTGTGAATCCTAGAGCAGAGAAAGGCAGCATTAATCCAGAGAGCCCTGAGGGGTGAAGGCAGCCTTAAAGGCCTCCCACCATACCACAGGAAAACAGAAGGGCAGAAGAAAGAACGTGCTCAATAATGCCCCAGGACGGAGGTCAGCAAACTTTCTCTGTAAACACCAGACCCTAAATATATTCAGCTTTACGAGCCATATACTGTTTCTGTTGCAACTACTCTGCTCTGTCCTTGTAGCTCGAAAGCAGCCATAGACAATACCTGAAAGAATGGCCATATCCAGTTCCATGAAGACCTTACTAACGGACACAGAAATTTGAATTTTATGTAAATTTCCTATATCTCAAAATATTTTCCTTTTAGTAGTTTTCAACCATTTAGGAATGTAAAAATATTCTTAGCTCATGGGTCATCTAAAAACAGGCAGTGGGTTGGATTTGGCCCACAGGTTGTGGTTTGCCAACCCCAGCTCTAAGTCAGGGTAGAATTTTTCCAGTTCATTCAAGACTGGAAGTTAGTGGTTAAATTGAAAAAGTCAGTTAAAGAATCATAAAAATAATACTTATTTTTAGCAAACAACTTTAAATAATAACACATCAGGGGCACCTGGGTGGCTCAGTCAGTTAAGTGTTCAACTCTTGATTTCGGCTCAGGTCATGATCTCAGGGTCGTGGGATCGAGCCCCAGGTCAGGCTCTGCAGTGGGCGTGGAGCCTGCTTGGGATTCTCACTCTCCCTCTGCCCCTCCCCCTCTAAAAAAGTATGAATAAATCAATAAATAATAACAGAGCAATATATATGCACTTACCAGTTCTTTCCATATAGGACCACGACTTTTTTTTTTTTAAAGATTTTATTTATTTATTTGACAGAGAGAGACACAGCGAGAGAAGGAACACAAGCAGGGGGAGTGGGAGAGGGAGAAGCAGGCTTCCCGCCGAGCAGGGAGCCCGATGCAGGGCTCGATCCCAGGACATTGGGATCTTGATCTGAGGTGACGGCAGATGCTGAACTGACTGAGCCACCCAGGCACTCCTTCTTTATTTTATTTATTTATTTATTTTTAAAGATTTTATTTATTTTTTGACAGAGAGAGACACAGCAAGAGAGGGAACACAAGCAGGGGGAGTGGCAGAGGGAGAAGCAGGCTTCCCGCTGAGCAGGGAGCCCGATGCGGGGCTCGATCCCAGGACCCTGGGACCACGACCTGAGCCGAAGGCAGACGCTTAATGACTGAGCCACCCAGGCGCCCCAGGACCATGACTTTTTATTTTAGCAGAAGTCTGCCAATTAGATTTCAGATGGCCTTCCTTAGCACTTTGAAGCTCCTAGTTCAGTTTAGTCTTAAGAGCAAAGAGAATTTGAAGCCGCTTACAAAATCATTCAAGGTGAAAATGCTTCTAGTTTTTACAAGCCTCCCCAGTCTTTTAGAGTTGTGACCCCCCCCCACAATTTTGACAGCGATGTTTGAGTAACTTGCCTTTACAAGGGTTTTGCCAAAGCACCCAATCTTAAAATAGCAATTTTCTTCCGTATTAAATTGTGTAATTGCTATGACAAAGCAAAGTGGCATAAACAGTTTTAAGAGCAAATGCAATGAACACTTGATAATCACCGAACTTAATGGTGGGAACAAGTGTGTGTATGTGAGTGTGTGTTGAGAGAGGTGTAAATGAGACCAGCCTTCCATATACAAGTAATTCCCTGGGCAATGGGCATTAGTCGCCACCTTCCATAGAAGGAAGATAGTGGGGGTGCCTGGGTGGCTCAGTTGTTGAGCATCTGCCTTCAGCTCAGGTCATGATCCCAGGGTCCTGGGATCGAGCCCCACCTTGGGCTCCCTGTCCAGCAGGAAGCCTGCTTCTCCCTCTCCCACTCCCCCTGCTTGTGTTCCCTCTCTCGCTATGTCTCTCTCTGTCAAATAAATAAATAAAATCTTAAAAAAAAAAAAAAGGAAGGTAGTGTGCATTAACGCTAATCCAGCAGTCAGTGGAGTGGAGTATCCTCCTTTCTGACCATGCTCTTCCAGTGCTGGAACTGGATGGGGTTGGGGGGGGGTGGGCAGTAGTACGAGGATTTTCTATCTTTGTATTGGAAGAAGTTAGTGCAATTGCATTTCCTCTGTTGAAAGTGAGAGCATGCCTCCAAAGAAATGTGGTTGCCACTCTCTTCCTCAACGAGGATGAAAGCCCAGTTCAAATGAGTCCGCCCACCATCTAGGAGGTACATACTGAACCATACCACAGGGGGGCGGGGGGGGCGCCAGGGCTCCAGCATACACAGGGCATGCACCCCTTGGAATAGCAGCGGAGTGAGTTTTCTGGATGGATGTTAGTACAGCTGTTGAAGGAATGTCGGGTTGGTGAGAGCATAATCGTCATGAAAACATGGTCAAAAGGTGGTGGAGACAGCCAAAAGGGAATTAGGAGAGAAGGAAAAGAAGGGTAGTCCCAACAAAACAATCGCCACGTTTCCCAAAATAACTGTGTCGTCTCTTCAGCAATGAAATTCCAATGCTTTTATCTCCTCCAATGAGCAAGCACAGTATTGGTGAAAAACTAATTCGTATATTTGAACTATTTGTATATAACTTCATAGATCTCTCCAGTAGAACATGAACTCCCTCTGTAATTAATACTTGTTTACTCTGGTCTCATGAAAAAAAAAGTGCAAGCGGCTTTTAGCCTCCCTTTCAGGATATACCATAGATTCCTGCCGAACCTTAACTGCTCCCAGAGAGATGCTATGCCCGTTCTTTCCTGAGGGATGGGTCATCCTATTTCACACTACCCTTAGTACTAACATAACCCGAGATAATTGACAAGAAAAGGACCGACAAACACTTGAACACCCGAGCTCCTGATTGGGACCTCAATGATCTTTTGGGAAATTCTGATATTCGATTTGAGCTTTGGCCTGTTGTCACTCTTTGGATAAAGGCACATTATAATCCCCATGGGCTACACTGCATTCTATGACTCCTTGAGACTAGCTGGGTGGAAGGAGAGAAGGAGAGGGGAAAGATCTTCTAACTATGTGATCTTCTAACACGTGAAGCTGTCGTTTGTTGTGCTCTTGATCTTCACAGATGTTCACAGCTTCTCCTGGGACATGCGAGATCCTCCTTGGTGTTTCCCCGCCGGTCTCCTCTGTACTGAGTTCCCTTGACTACGGGATACATCTGATTTCTCCCTTAGACGTTGGATATTTCATGGTACACCTCTGTTGCTCCCCATCCCCAAACTCCACCCCCCTGTCCAGGGAACACTCCTATTTGCATATGTGACATCCAGAAACTGGAAATTTGGACCATCCAAATACAGAAGCCCCCTCTTGGCTCTGGAAACGAGGATCATTCTTGGCCCTTCCTGAACCCTCATTTTCATTTTCTTTAACACTTTTTTTAAATTTATTTGACACACAGTCGGGCCACTGCGCCTCCAGCAGGGACCCAACAAGCGGCAGATCCGGGGAGACTCCCCTTCCTCCCCCGGGAGGAGCGGCGCGGGAGCGCACCGCAGGGATCTGCTGGGTTTGGAGACTCCACAGGGGTTCGGGTGCCAGAGATAGAAACGCTCGGTCACAGGCCGGGTGAGCACGGAGTGAGGCCACAGACCGGGGACATGGGAGTGACTGCTTTTCTCTGGGGGCGCACTGAGGGGCGGGGCCCCGAGTTCTCAGCTCCTCCGGGCGGAGACTGGGAGGCCACCATTTTCACCCTGGTCCTCCAAAGCTGTACCAGAGCTTGCAGGGAACAAAAGCTCCTGAGAGCAAACCAGAGCAGCTTCCTTAGCCCGGACCGACAAGGGCGGGGCAATTCCGCCTCCGGCAAAGACATTTGGGAACCACGGCAACAGGCCCCTCCCCCAGAAGATCAGCACGAACAGCCAGCAAACCAAGACCAAGTTTACCCATCAAGGAGAACGGGAGAACTCCAGCGCTAGGGGAATACTGCACATAGAATTCATGGCTTTTTTACCATAATTCATTAGTTTTTCAAAGTTAATTTTTTTAACTTTTTTTTTGAATTTTTCTTTTTCCCTTTTTCAACCAACATCTTATCAATCCCTTTTTTAAAAAAACATTTTTTATTTTTCATTTTTAGAGTCATATTTTTATCCCTTCATAGTAGTTACCCTTATTTTTGGCATATATATATATATATAAGTTGTTCTCTCTTTAAAATTTTGAGATACAGTTTCTTCTAACAGATCAAAATATACCCTAAATCACTAGTGTATGGCTTTGTTCTAGTCTCCTGCCTGATCACATTCTCTCCCTTTTTTTTCTGTTTTTTCTTTTTACTTTTTTTTAAATCTTCTTTCTTTTTAAAAACAACTTCTTATCAATTCCTTTCATAAAATCTTTTATAATTTTCATCTTTACAGTCATCTTCCATCCCTTCATTGTATCAACCCTTATTTTGTACATATATAAGTCTTTCTTCCTTTAAAATTTTAGCTGGCACTTTCTTCTAACAGACCAAAATACGCCCAAAATCTACTGTGTGGCACTGATCTATGCACTAGCCTGATCATATTTGATCATACTCTGTTTTTTTTGTTTTGTTCTGTTTTTGTTTGTTTTTGTCTTTTTCTTTTCCTTTTTTTTTTT
>NW_027397078.1:33332945-33406640 GCF_003265705.2 Callorhinus ursinus
AAAAAAAAGAAGAAGATAGCAGGAGGGGAAGAATGAAGGGGAGTAAGTCAGAGGGGGAGACGAACCGTGAGAGACGATGGACTCTGAAAAACAAACCGAGGGTTCTAGAGGGGAGGGGGTGGGGGGATGGGTTAGCCTGGTGATGGGTCTTAAAGAGGGCACATTCTCCGTGGAGCACTGGGTGTTATGCACAAACAATGAATCATGGAATACTACATCAAAAATTAATGATGTAATGTATGGTGATTAACATAACAATAAAAATTATTAAAAAAAGAATTCTATAAATTACTTCCATGAAGAACAGATAAATAAAACGTGAAGAAAAAAACTGACAGAGAAATATACAATAAAAATTTTTAAAAATCACATTTGTGATGCTTGCGCTGACTTGTTTGGCGCTTTCATATCTATTGTAATTTCTGCTGTGATTTCTTGTCTGGGCTGAAATTTTCATCTTAACAGAGTTACACATGCAGAATTCCATCATCCAGAGACAATCACTGAAAACATTTGGATATATATGCTTTTCTATATATAAAGTATATTTTTCTTAACAAAACTGAGATTATTTTGTAACCTGAATTTTTTTTCAATTAGCAAGATACTCTAAGCATCTTCCCATGTCAGTAAATCTCTACGTCAACATCTCAACAATTAAAAGCTATTCCATTGTATGGAGGCTACCATTATTTAATCAATTTCTTCTTGACATAGATTGAAACTGTTCCTTCTTTCTATTTCTATTGTGATAGATGACTGTGAAAGACAACTTCATTTATATACTTCAATCCATTCAATTATTTAACTAATATTTATTGAGTACCTATTATAAAAGAGTAGCATGATCTCCTTGGGATGAATTTCTAGATGTGGGATAGCAGAGTCAGAATGTATGCATATTTTAAAGCATTTGGCATATATTTCCAAATTGTCCTGCAAATATATGTGCGTTTGTATATGTGTGTATGCAAGTGTGTGAAAGAGAGTGTGTATTTAGTCCTTGGAAAAGAAAAAAATTTGTTTTTGAAACTTCTTCACAGGGTGCCTGGTGGCTCAGTCTGTTGTGCGTCTCAGTCTGTTGGACATCTGCCTTGGGCTCCCGTGGTGATCCTGGGGTCCTGGGATCAAGCTCCCTGCCCAGTGGGGAGCCTGCTTCTCCCTCTCCCTCTGCGCCTCCCCTGCTTGTGCTCACTTGCTCTCTCACTTTCTCTCTCTGTCAAATAAATAAAAAAATCTTTAAAAAAAAGAAACTTCTTCACAATTTGGGGAAATTAATATAATACAATTAACACAAGTCATACATATATTTATTTAACCCCAACAAATTATTGGATCTGCCTTCTTTAAACTAATTTTAGACTTACATAAAAGTTTATAAATAATACAGAGTCTCCATGTATCCCTTGCCCACTTTTCCTGGTGTTGACATCCAACCATAGCACAATTATGGAGAAGAGGAAATTAGCATTAGCATATTATTAACCAAACTGCAGAACTTGTTCAAGCTGCACCAGTTATTACCCTAATATACTTACTCTATTTCAGGATCTTAGCCAAGATCCCACTTTGTATGTAGTTATTATTTCTCCTTAGTCTCCTCCGATCTGTAACAGTTTCTTAGTTTTTCCTTGTCTTTTGTGACCTTGAAACTTTTGAAAAGTACTGATGAGATATTTTGAAGCATATCCCTCCTTTGGGGTTTCTTTGATATTTCGTACAGTTGGAGGGAAGTCATGTGTTTTTGGCAAGAGGTTATCATATCAAGGGCTTCATGATGTTGATATGTCTTATTACTCAGGGATGTTCACCTTGATCTCTTGGAAATGCTATTTTAATGCTGCAGAAGGAAAGTGCAAATACTATTATAAGGCATCGACTGTATACAAGGCACACTGCCTTTGTTCTTCCCATACTCTGAAAGACTCTGTAAAATAAGTCTCATTATCTTCATTTTCCTGAGTCCTTTTAAAATTCTGTAGCTGCCCCAAAGTCATAAAAGATCTGTCTGACTCCAAAGCCAGGGCTTTTCCTGGCACTGGATAGCCATCTCTTTAACATGGGAAACCATTAACAGCAAACCTGAGGACAGGTAGGAGTGAGTTGCGACTCTTCTAGAGTTTTCCTCCAGGAAGAGATTTGTCAAGTCACACATTCCGAAATCGTGTTTTGTTATTGATTCGCAAAGCCAAATATTTAGTGACCAAAATTTATGGAAAATTTCTCCATCTTAACACCAAATCACAGTGCCTTTGAGCCTTCCGCTGCAACATTTGTGAGGTTATTTTCTTTCGGTTTATTGTAATCTAGAAGCCAAAAGGCAAGTGTAAAATAATTTCCTAAATTGCAGACTGTGAGATGTTGCTTTTCCCCTGCGTTATATATAGACAATACTTGCAGCAAACTGATTGTCTGAAAGTCAATGATTGATTTCTGTCTTCAGATAGTTTGTCTCCAGGGGAAGGAGAACACTAAACTCGTGATACCTACATAGCACTTACCATTTTGGGTTTTTTTTTTTTTCATTTAAATTCCAGTATAGTTAACATACAGTGTTATTAGATTCAGGTGTACAATATAGTGATTTAACACTTCCGTGCATCACCTGGTGCTCATCACCACAAGTGCGCTCCTTAGTCCTCATTACCTGTTTCACCCATCCCCCACCCACTTTCCCTCTTGCAACCATCAGTATGTTCTCAATAGTTAAGAGTCTATTTCTTGGCTTTTCTCTCTCTCTCTCTCTCTCTCTCTCTCTGTCTCTCTCTCTCTGTGTCTCTCTCTCTCTCTGTCTCTCTCTTTCCTTTGCTCATTTGTTTTGTTTCTTAAGTTCCACTTAAGAAGACTGACTTATGTCACTTAGCATTATACTCTGTAGTTCCATCCATGTGTTTGTAAATGTCAAGATTTCATTCTTTTTTTATGGAATGGAATGGAATGGAATCATGGTCTGTGTGTATGTACCACACCTTCTTTATCCAGTCATCTATGACAGACACTTGAGCTGCTTCTGTAATTTGGCCATTGTAAATAATGGTGCTATAAACATAGGGGGTGCGTGTATCCCTTTCAATTAGTATTTTTGTATTTTTGGAGTAAATACTCCGTAGCACAATTACTGGGTCATAGGGCAGTTCTATTGTTAACTTTCTGAGGAACCTCCATACTGTTCTCCACAGTGGCTGCACCTGTTCGCATTCCCACCGACAGTAGCAATTACCATCTTGGATATTAATGCCTGAGCTCTGTGGATGTCCCTGCAGTACCATTTAAAGGATTAACACTTTGATCTGCTCCGATAGGGTGACTGAATGTGAAAGAAGATCCAGAAAGTTGAACCCCTGAAGAAAAGCAAGACGAGATAATGCATGGAAAATGTTTAGCATAGTGGCTGGTACACAGTGAACACTCCATATATTTTAGCTCTTATTGCTGCTGCTGAAGCTGTCCTAGGGGTCACTGTTGTTTAACCTGGGCAAGAGAGTATGTGGCTGGCTCATCCTCTGCTCCATGAGGCAAAGATCAGACTGCTCTAAATTTAGAGAGGAAGATGGCCGGTCTCTGGCCAGTTTCGCAGCTGTTTATCTTCTGTAAGCCTTCTTGTGCTATTCCATTGCAGTATAATCTGAAAGCGCCATTATGAACCCATTTGGGAGCAAGCCTTGGAGCTAAATCAAGGCCATGTGGCAAAGAGTCAGTTAACTGAGCCACTTTTGTAGTTACTTCCCTTTGGGCTTCCCATCTGAGAAAGTGGCTTTAGCATATAATAATCACAGTGGCCCCAGCTATGGGGCAGAGTTTCCCAACCTCAGCAATATTATTGATATGTGAAGCCTGACTGTCGTTGTTGTTGTGGAGGGCTGTACCTTGGAGGATGTTTTGCAGCATCCCTGGCCTCTACCCCCAAGGTGCTGTTAGCACCGCTACCCTAGTTGTAGCAACCAAAAAATGTCTCCAGACAGTTCCAAGTGAAACCTGGGGGGCAAAATCACTCCTGTTGAGAACCACTGCCAGAAGGTAATGAGTAATTCCATACTCAAGCAAGTGATCAGAGATGCAAACCAGGAGTACATTGGGGATAGGAAACAATATTTATTGAGCAACAAGTGCTTTGACAGACATTACCTCATATACTTCCTGTAATTTTCACAGCAGGTCTATGAGATAGCTTTTATTACCCATTCATGGATGGGAAAACAGAGACTCGGGAATCAGGTGATTCGCCCGACTTCTCACCTAACTGTTCTGTGGTGGAATGGAGATTTGACCACAAAGTTCATGCTCATTCACTTATGCCTCATGATTCTCAGTTCACATCTAAAAGGCTCAGCCTCATCATGCTGTTTCTTCTGCCCCTGGAAGGGGAGAGTTACATTTACCAGGTACAAATGGTTATTAAGCTATTGTCTCTCACAACAAAATCCACCAGTCTTTATTCGGCTTCAGGAAGCTGTGGCTGGGAGTCAGTTCAATGGCATTTCTCCTTTACCAGTTAGCATCCTGTTTGGGTTTGCCAGTAGGGGGCACTAGAGAAACGTTGACGGGCCGGAGGAGGAAAGAGGGAGTTCCTTCTTCCTTTAAGCTAGCTCTTCCTGAAGGGAGAAGATATTTGCAAATGACACATCAGCTAAAGGACTAGTACCCAAGATCTATAAAGAACTTCTCAAACTCAACACCCACAAAACAAAAACTCCAGTCAAGAAATGGGCAGAAGACATGAACAGACATTTCACCAAAGAAGACCTACAAATGGCCAACAGATACATGAAAAAAATGTTCCACATCACTTGGCATCAGGGAAATACAAATCAAAACCACAGTGAGATCCCACCTCACACCAGTCAGAGTGGCTAAAATTAACAAGACAGGAAACAACAAATATTGGCGAGGATGCAGAGAAAGGGGGACCCTCTTACACTGTTGGTGGGAATGCAAGCTGGTGCAGCCACTCTGGAAAACAGTATGGAGGTTCCTCAAAAAGTTGAAAATGGAGCTACCCTATGACCCAGCAATTGCACTACAGGGTATTTACCCCAAAGATACAAAAGTAGTGATCTGAAGGGGCACATGCACCCCAATGTTCATAGCAGCAATGTCCACAATAGCCAAACTGTGTAAAGAGCTGAGATGCCCTTCAACAGATGAATGGATAAAGACGTGGTGTATATATATATATATACAATGGCATATCACTCAGCCATCAGAAAGGATGAATACTTAACCATTTACATCGACGTGGATGGAACTGAAGGGTATTATGCTAAGTGAAATAAGTCAATCAGAGAAAGACAATTATCATGTGGTTTCACTCATACGTGGAATATAAGAAACAGCGCAGAGGATCATAGGGGAAGGGAGAAAAAACTGAATGGGAAGTCATCAGAGAGGAGACAAACCATGAGAGACTCTTAACTCTGGGAAACAAACTGAGGGTTGCTGGAGGGGAAGTGGGGGGGAATGGGGTAATTGGGTGATGGGCATTAAAAGGGTATGTGATGTGATGAGCACTGGGTGTTATACGCAAGTGATAAATTATTGAATGCTACATCTGAAACCAACAATGTACTATATGTTGGCTAATTGGATTTAAATTTAAAAAAAGGAAAAAAGAAAAAGCTAGCTCTTCCTGATCCAGCTGATCCAGTGACTGCCTCTGCTGAGTGACTAAACTACTAATAGCAGAAACCAACGCTAGGTCTCCAATATGGCAACATTCTCCCAGGGGACACACCAGCCACCTGATGGCAAGTTAATTACACTGGATCCCTTCTGTCACCCATGGAGTAGTGTTCTCTCTTCGCTTGAGCAGCATGTTTTCTAGATATTGATTTGCCTTCCTTGCCAATAATACTTCTGCCAGCACCACCATCTGTGCACACACGGAATGGTTCATTCACCATCATGATGGCCCACAAATCATTGCTTCTGACCAAAGGCTCAGGGCACAGAGAAAAAAGTGTGGCAATGACTGCATGCCCATGGAATTCACTGCTCTTACCACATACTTTATCACCCAGAAGCAGCCGGTCTAATGGAAGAAAGAAAAGCCTGACTAAAGGTTTAGTTATGACCAGTTGGGAGATAAGTAAAACAAAAAAGATCTCACAGGAGGTAACATATGCTTTGAATCAGCAACAAATATTGATGCCTAGCTCCCACAAGCTAGAAATCATAGGCCCAGGAATCAAGGGATGGAAGTGGGAAAACTCCTCTAACCATTACACCTAATATCCTACTCACAGAATGTTTGATTTAAAACCCATTACTTGGGTCACGCTGGTTTGGAGGACTTAGTTCCAATCAGGGGACACGACCATGATTTCGTTAAATAATAATAATTAATAATATTAATATTAATATTTTGTTCCCCTGGCACACCTGAATCCAAAGGCAAAGAAGGGTAAAGACCTATCCTGGTTGAGACGATTGATCTGGATTCTTAAGGTGGAGATCAAGTTGCTGCTACTCAGTGGAGTTAGAGTAGATTATGTCTGGAATCCAAGGGATTCTCTGGGAATCCTTCTGATACTTTCTATGTCCAAGAGTAAAAGCTAATGGTAATAGCAACCTCCCTACCCTGTCCCCTGGTCGGGGGGGGGAGGCAGAACCACCCAACCAGGTAAAAGAATAGAATAGCAACTTGCTGGCCCAGGAAAAAAGGAATATGAAATGGCTATTGGAAGAAGGCAGTTACAAATATCAGTGATGGGTCTTTGGTTATAGAAAGGAAGTCTTCAGTTATATTTTCTTCCTTGCCACTGACTGTGTGTGTGTTTGTATGTGTATGCATGTATGTGCATATATGTGATACTAATTCCTTTTTTCCTCTCTTCTCCTTTGCCTTTTTTATTTTGTGTAAGTATTGTTCGTGATAGTTAACTTCAAAATTTAGTCTTTCTTTTACTTTGAAGTAATTTTAGACTCAGAAATTGCAGAAATTGTCATAGTTTAGCCTTTAGCTTCCAGAATACTCAAGTGTGATTGTGACTAAACTCAAGGAGGGATAAAATTATCCAGAATGAGAAGTAGTGACTGCCAATCCCAGATGACTCTCATGATAGTTGGGTCTTAGTCTTTCCCCTTTTTGGAGGGACTATGAGAGCATTTTTGTTTATGCAAAGGATAGTTATATATTGTTAGGCACATTAATAAATTTGTTACTTCAATTTAATAGAATTTAGAATATGGTCAAGAGCGTGTATGGATCCTGCAATACCACAAATCTGGATTCTCTCGGTTATTGGGCCATTGATACCTCCAATGCACCTTCCTCTAGGCTGCTTTGGGACTGGATCTCAACAAACTATGTTTCTCCTTTGCCAACTGGCTTCCTGTGAAGTTCAGATGGTAGGGGGAGCTAGACTGTGATAAAAGCCTGGAGGAGAAAAAAAAAAAAAAGAATACCTTTCTCCTGGCTATTTCTGTGTCATCTCAACAGCAATAGACCTTTATCACAGCAGTGCAGCTAGTTCCAGCCTCCAACTTTCATTTGTATCCCCAAACCAGCTTTATCATGTTACCTCAGAGGTACCAGACATGGTCAGATTGGGCGCTTCATCAGTGGTCTGAGCCCAAGATCCACAGAGCCTCTCTCCCAAGCTTCTTTTTTTTTAACAGCTTTATGGGGATACAATTCACGTACCATTAAATTTACCCATTTAAATTATACCTTTCAATGGTTTTTAGTATATTCAGAGCTGTGCCACCATCAGCACAATCTGATTTTAGAACAGTTTCACCATCCCCAGAAGAAACCCAGTATCTATTGGGAGTCACTTTCCACCCCTCCTCCCGCCCAAAGCAACCATTAATCTACTTACAGTGTCTCTGGATTTGCCTATTGGGGGCATTTCATGTAAATGAATTCATACAACTTACAGCCTTTTGTGACTGGTTTCCTTCACTTAGCGTAATTTTTTAGAGTTCACTCATGTTGTAACATGTACTTCATTCCTTATGGCATAATAGTATTCCATTGTATGACTAGACCACATTTTGTTCAGCTGTTCATCAATTGGTAGACATTCAGGTTGCTTCTACTTTTTTGCTTTTGTGAATACTTACACTGTGAACATTTATGTACAAATTTTGTGTAGACCCATGTGTCCATTTCTCTTGGGTATCTATCTCAAAGTGGAATTACTGGGTGATATGTTTTCCAAACTTCTTAATTCTGATGATCTCCATCTTTTTATTGTATTCCCACAGCCCCAGGAGTAGCAGCTCCCCCCTTCACTTAGAATCACTAGATGACCTCAGTGTTCCCTTTCATTCTTTCTAACCTCCAATGCTGTGCAATCAGTTCCCTGCATTAAGTGTCTTCAATTGAAGTACCAAGTATGATTTCTGGGTTTTTTTTTACTAGACTCTGGATAATATAGTCATATGAAGCATTATAATCAGTTTATCCATCTTCACTGAGCAAGGACTAGAAATCTCTTTAAACCTCAGCAGGTCACATATAAATAACTCACACACAATGAAAGCTGTAACATCAGCATATATTTCCTGTTAGTAATGGGATTTAATGAATCCACTGAATGTGTGGCCACCCTGTGATAATATTTTAAGAATCTTTCTGAAATGGTTTAAGGCCCGTGCCTTAAATCCTGGAGGAAAATCCATTTCTTCATTTCTGCCTTTCCTTATTTATTTATTCATTTAACAGTTATTTATTTATCACTCAAGTTGTGCCAGGCACTATTCTAGGTGCTGGTGATATAGTAGTAAATAAGATACACAAAAATCTTAATAATCATAGGGTTTATATATTTTTTAATTTTTTTATTGTTATGTTAATCACCATACATTACCTCATTAGCTTTTGATGTAGCGTTCCATGATTCATTGTTTGTGCATAACCCCCAGTGCTCCACGCAGAACGTGCCCTCTTTAATACCCATCACCAGGCTAACCCATCCCCCTACCCCCCTCCCCTCTAGAACCCTCAGTTTGTTTTTCAGAGTCCATCGTCTCTCATGGTTCGTCTCCCCCTCCGACTTACCCCCCTTCATTCTTCCCCTCCTGCTATCTTCTTCTTTTTCTTTTTTCTTAACATATGTTGCATTATTTGTTTCAGAGGTGCAGTTCAGTGATTCAACAGTCTTGCACAATTCACAGCGCTCACCATAGCACATACCCTCCCCAATGTCTATCACCCAGCCACCCCATCCCTCCCACCCCCCACCACTCCAGCAACCCTCAGTTTGTTTCCTGAGATTAAGAATTCCTCATATCAGTGAGGTCATCATAGGGTTTATATTTTAATGGAAATAAACGAGTAAGTACAAATGTAAGTGTCCAATGGTGAATAGTGATATGGAAAAATTTAAAGAATGGAGGAAGATAAAGAGGACTGGGTTTGGAGGTACATTTTTTAACGGGCTGGTCAGGAAACACTCCCCTGTGAAAGTAACATGTCAACAAACTCCTAAAGGAGCTGAGGGAGGAGGCATGTGATTATCTGGGAGAAAAAGTGTCCCAGGCCGAACAATAGCAAGGCTTCCCTTTCAAGGCCTTGATCAAGTTGGGAAGATGCCTGGTTTGTTCAAGGAACAGAGACCAACCCGCCTGACTTGATCCCAGGAGGAGAGCTGTAGGAGACAATGTCAGAGAGGCAATGTAGGATCCATCCTATAACACACTTTGTATGCTATCATAAAGACTTGGGCTTTTATTATGGGTGTGGTAGGAAGCCAGTGGAAGGATCTCCATGAGGAAATAACATGACTCGACTTACATTTTAACAAGATTAATCTAGCTTCCTGTGTTGAGAATAGATTATGGCAATGAAGCTAGATTGAGGCAACAATCTGAACAGAGAATGTAGTGAGAACAATGGTGAAATAAGTAGTTGGATTCTGTATTTGTGGACAGAGGGCAACTGGTTCCACCATCAATGGTCAGAGAAGCTCCTCTCTCTACAGTCAGTCTGGAAATGAGTGAGATGAGAGAGAAGTCAAAGATGACTCCCCAGATTTTCATCTGAGCACCTGGAAAAATGAATTGCCTAGTCTTGAAACAAGAAGAACTGTAGGAGGAGTAAGTTTCCAGGAGAAATCATGAGTCCAGTTTTGCTTATGCTAAGTTTGACATGTCTGTTAGGCATCCAAATGGAGACGTCAAGAAGTCAGCTGTATTTACAAATCTGAAGCACAAGGGAGAATCAAAACTGGAAATATGAATTCGGAAGTTGTTGATGTACATATAGTATGGATAGCCATGAAAATAATCATGAAGATTAAGTGAGGATTTTATGTAGAAAAAGAACAAATCCAAGGACTGAGGCCCAGGGCAGCAAGACTTTCGGAGTTCAAGGAGACGAGAAGAAACCAGTAAAAGAGACAATGAGTGGATGTTGAGATTGGAGGAAAACCAGAAGTATGTGGTGTCCTAGAAACCAAGTGAAAGAAAGTTTCAAGGAGAAGGGTGTGATTAACATTCTAGCAACCTCCATCTAGGGCCTCATGACACTATGGATGTATGGAAACATACATGAAGCAGTTAGATCTCTGTTCTGTGTGAATTTGTGTTTGTAAGAATTTGCTGTGTGTATGTATGGCATAAAAGAGGTCATTACTCTTTTCCTGTAGAGATATTATAAATAAAAATAATAAATTCCTATGGAAATGGGACTATTTCATAGATTATTATTATCTTCCTGCCATGGTAAAAGATTTTGATCATTTGTCTTCAACAGGTGGTTCTACATCAAACTTTGTGCTGTTCTCTCAATTATATCTTGAAGCAAAATATAAGGAAAAAACAGAAATGTAATGTGTTAATTGGATACACAGGCTATTGTATGGTAACTAAAACACTCAGTGGTTTAACCAAGGTATATTTCTCTGTCATTAAAAATCCAACATGGTTGGTCAAAGAGGGTCTTGTCATCTCATTAAGGGATACATGATGGTGGAGACCCCACCATCTTGTAGCTACATCTGGCCTCCAAGGGTACAGCAGCAGGAGAAGAGAAGACTGAACAATTGGGTGGATGCTTTTAAGGACTTGGTTAGGGAATGGCTTAGATAGCTTCCACCAACAACCCAGTGGACAGAACCCAGTTGTGTGGTCTCAACTATGAGGAATCCCGGGAAATGAGTCTTCCTGTCTGCCCAGGAAGAGGAAAACACAACAGTGTGTTGAACGGATAGATAGCCTTGTCTCTGCTACAGGAATGGAGAGTAAGGAAAAGAAAGACATCACTAAAATAAATTTCTTTATAAGATTTCTGATTGCTTTGGTTTAGAACTGAATCTTGTATATTTCTTTCAAGTGAATTCCCTTTCGCCTTTCTAAAGAACTCGAGGAAAACTTTTACTTCCTCTTCAAACCGTGTGACTTGAAGACACTTAAGAATTCTGACATCATTTACACATGCCTGAGTTCCTTGAGCAAAAGTACTTTTTATATGAAATATATTGGCTTATATAAATTATTTGGACACAATCAGATACAGCCCAGGAAACTGCAACGTAATGAGATAGGCTGAGAAAGGCCTGCTTGTGCTGATAATAGGCACAATCATAAACGCCACCCAGCCAAGCATACAGCACTTAGCAGTCCAGCACAGAATGCATTTTAACGGGAAGGCTAGCAAAGACTCCACAAAGATCCCAAACTCAAATTGTAAGCAGATAAAATAAAGGTCAACAAGCAAGTAAACAGCCCTGCTACAAGACCACTCAAAGATTATTCTCTGATCTTAGAAAAGGCAAGGTCCCAGTCCCAGGAAGACCTTTGAAATGGGGGGGGGGGGGGGGGGGGGGGAGTGGTGGTGGAAGCAAAATGGTTTGAATTAGAAAAGCGGGTTATCGGCACAGGACATAACATAAAAGTGCTCAGCATTGGCTACACGTTGAAATTATCTGGGCAAGCGTACCAGCAGACACCCCTGGACCAATTAAATCATCTGTGGGTGGGACCTCGTCACCATTGAGCGTTCTAGCTCAATGTTATGGATAGCCATGAAAATAATCATGAAGATTAAGTGAGGATTTTATGTAGTGTTTCCAATGTTAAATCAAGGCTGAGAACAGATGAGCAACGGGTGGGAAGTTACACATCTTGAATTTTGTAACTAATGTCAGGACTGGCTAAGAGACCAGAGGTCTGGAAATCCACAGAATAAAATATTTCTCTAGGACCCCTTACTTGGCTGTGCCAATATACAATTGTAGTAAAACATACAATAGTCACAAAAACTGGCATCTTATTTGGCAGCGGTTCTATGGTCTGATAATACCTACAGAATCATTTTAATGGGGAAAATACATTAGGAAGTTATAATGGTTTCTTTCCACTTTTGACTTGAATTTTAAAATATCTAAACTACTCAAAATACTTTAAGATCTTGTGATTCAAAAGGAGGACTGGATAGCTGAGTGTTTCTAAAAGAGGCGATCTTATTGGTAATCAAGGCATTCAGTGTAAGCCTGGGACTATAAAGCTTTGGCCGTGCTAATTTCTTAATAATGACATCCAGGTGTCATCCCCACTGCAGTCACAGCCACTAGTCTCCATTTTACCCAAGCCATCAGTCTTGGTGCCGGGAGCAGTCCAATAAGACAAAGGGAAACAGTATTACCATCCTAATATTTCTATCTCCTCCTTTCCCCTGCTAATACCACTAGGGTTACCATAAACACATTGCTATGGGAAGTATAACACCATCCAAAACAGTTGGGTTTTTGAGGACTCTACATGTGCGACTGTAAATAAAGATAGTGAGAATTCTACAATTTTACAGCCTAAGGAAATGAAATGGCCATTGGGTCTTGCCCTGTCATACAGGTGTCCTGTCACTTGCTTTTACTGGTATCCTGAAGGAAATTAATCTATGTACAGAAGTCAAAGCTATTATATCCATGACAGATTTTCTTTTTTTCTTTTATTATTTTATTATGTTATGTTAATCACCATACAGTACCTCATTAGATTTTCATGGAGCTTTCCATGATTCATTGTTTGTGTATAACACCCAGTGCTCCATGCAATACGTGCCCTCCTTAATACCCATCACCAGGGCCTTCAACAGATGAATGGATAAAGAACATGACAAATTTTCAATGGTGGCCTTATAGTAGTTGTCACTGAAGCCTTGGCACAATCTGAATTGAATGATGATTAAGATTTCTATGGCAACTCCTTCCTTCCTTTCTTCATTCACTTGTTTATTCCATCAACAAATATTTTTCAACCGTCACTGCATGCCAGACACACAAAGATGAGTAAGACACCAGTATCTCGTTATAGATCTTGTTACTCCAAACCAACAAATGCATAAGAGTCCTATTTGTATATATACACTTGCTTCCTACCTTTTTAAAAATTCATGTATGGAAATCTGAACTTAAAAGGATATGATGTTTCTGGTTTCCAAAAAAATTTTCATGAAATAATTCACCCCTGGGTTCTTTCAAATTGTGAATCCCCTTAGGGCATTTAAGAAGTATTGATGATTGATCACTTGATTAAGGAATTACAGGGAGTCTAAAGCAGCGGTTCTCAACTCTGGTTGCACATTGGAATCACTTAGGAAGCTTTTAAAACATCCGAATGCCCAGGTCCCATTTCAAACCAATCGAATAACAATCTCTGGAAGTTGGAATTGGGCATCGGTATGTTTAAACCTTTCCAGGATTCATCTAAATGTGCTTTCAGGGTTGAGAATCACTGCACTAGAGCAAGAGAAGGCCAAATCCTTCTGGCCACTTGTTTTTGTTAATAAAGTTTTATCAAAACACAGCCATTTCCATGTATGTCTACATCTGATTTCACAGAACAAAGGCAGATTTGAGTACTTAGTGGCGACAAAGGCATAGCTGAGTAGAGTGACAGAGACCATATGGCCCACATTGCTGAAAATATTTACTATCTGGCTCCTTACAGAAAAAGTCTGTGGTCCCCTGGGCTAAAGAAAGGAGAGACAAGGAAAACTCAAAATGTCCAGCAACCAAGTGTCTGCAGCTTTCCTGCCACCCACCCCCCCGGAATACAGATAAAGCAGCTACTGAAATCATTCTGACAGTTGGTGAAAAGAATTTGTTCTATTTAGTACAATTTGATACACATGTGACTTTTCAGAAGCACGCTCTTCCAGGACACACCAGTTCTAAGGCCTTGACTCTCAGCTTCAAACCCACCCTTCCTTTTTTTTTTTTTATTATGTTATGTTAGTCACCATACATTACATCATTAGTTTTTGATGTAGTGTTCCATGAGTCACTGTGTATAAGACCCAGTGCTCCCTGCACTACGTGCCCTCCTTAATACCCATCACCGGGCTAACCCATCCCCCCACCCCCCCGCCCCTCTGAAACCCTCAGTTTGTTCCTCGGAGTCCATAGTCTCTCATGGTTCATCTCTCTCTCCGATTTCCCTCCCTTCATTTTTCCCTTCCTTCTCCTAATGCCCTCCATACTATTCCTTATGTTCCACAAATCAGTGAAACCATATGATAATTGTCTTTCTCTGTTTGACTTATTTCGCTTAGCATCATCCCCTCCAGTTCTATCCATGTCGATGCAAATGGTGGGTATTCACCCTTTCTGATGGCTGAGTAATATTAGATGTGGCCCACCCTTCCACTTTTAGCTCTGTGTGCTGGAGCTGGGACTCTGCAAACGACATTGCAGCTTCTCAGCCGCTTTGTTACGCTCTGCCAATAGGGGACGCTAGGGGAGCACTTCAAGCCCGGAAGAGGAAGAAGGAAATTGCTCTTTCCTGTTTGCTTTCATCTCTGTCAGCATCATCCTAGCAAGGCTTCTTTTTCCTAGCAGTGGCTGGTCGTCCCAGTAGCACCAGTTGATTCTACTTCGCTATTTTGCAGACACTCTCAGAACTGGCCTCATAGTGTACTCTTGGAGCTATCAGTCACTAGAAAAGTACTTTTCCTAGAGGTCTAGGTCCCAGCTCCACGTGCCCCGTCTTGGAGCTCAGAGACACCGACATCAGCCAGGCATTGCCGTCTCCTCAGAGGCCTGAGTCCCACTTCTGTGGGCCCTGTCCTTCAAGCTTCGCAGTTTTAGTAACGTCAACCTCTTCTCTTCTTCCTCTTTTTTTGCTGAGCCACAGAAGTTGTACTTCCCATAGCTGCTACATCCATGATACATGTTTCCTTTTTGCCTTTTTAGTTTTCCAATGCCTGGGAATATTATTTATATTAAATTCTTTCTGTTAATATTACTGGTGCTGTTGCTATCTCCTGTGTGAGAAAGAGCTGTTGTCTATTAAGGGCTTAGGAATCACAAATTATCGTTGTATCCTGTATTCCATAAAGACTGATGGATTCATACTGTTGTGTGGGAAATAGAATGTTAAATTTGAAGATATTATGCGCTCTCTAACATAATCTACCTACATATCATTAATAATGTCTTACTCATGCACTACATAAAAGAATGGGCTTTGTCACTGTACATGATATGGATCATGACTTCCGAGGAAATGCTTCTTTTACTCTTGCTGGGAATTAATGAATAAGAATTCACTGCATGTTTACAGTAGTATATGCTGCAAAGATGCAATTTGGTGACTCTAGGGGACATTCCACCTTAGCTCAGTGATGCCCAAAAGATGAGGCTCAGACAAAACATGGGTAAATCAGATAACTTCTATCCATTCACTGAGCCCAAAATCTAACAGGTCATTTCATCCTTGTAAGTAAGCTGAAAACTAGAGTTTGTTAAGATGGAGTTAGAGCCAAGACAGGGCCAGGTGAACTAGAGACAAGCTCCTCTGTGGATTCTGTTTGGTCCATGATTTGTTCTCTAACATTCCTCTTCTTTTTTTTTTTTTAAGATTTTTTTATTTATTTGAGAGAGGGAGAAAGAGAGAACCCACATGCATATACCTGCATGGGGGGGGGGAAGGGGCAGAGGGAGAGAGAGAGTCTCAAGGACAAGAAAACTCCCCGCTGAGCACAAAGCCCCATGCAGGGCTCGATCTCAAGGCCCATGAGGCCATGACCTGAGCCAGAACCAAGAGTCGGATGCTCAACTGACTGTGCAACCAAGGCGCTGCTCTAACACCCATCTTCTAAGCTGACTTACACGGGCTAGTTTGTTTTCATTTCTTCGTTAAGTTTCCTTTTAGAAAATGGCTGCTTCACTACCATTGGCTACAAAGAAAACAGGGGACAACTAAATAATAGATTTGTAGAATAGAAAAGGGGTCGGCAGGGCACCTGGGTGGCTTAGTTGGTTAAGCGTCTGCCTTCGGCTCAGGCCATGATCCCGGGGTCCTGGGCTTGAGTGAGCCCCGCGTCGGGCTCCCTGCTCAGCGGGGAGCCTGCTTCTGCCTCTGCCTCTGCCCCTCCCCCTGCTTGTGCTCTCTCTCTCTCCCTCTCTCTCTCTCTCTGTCAAATAAATAAATAAAATCTTAAAAAAACAAAGAAAGAAAAGCAGTCAGCAAATGAAAGCTCACAGCCCAAATCTCACTTGCCACCCATCTCTGTAAATAAAGCTTTATTGGCCACATGACGTGATGAGCACCGGGTGTTATATGCAGCTGAAGGATTATTGAACACTACATCTGAAGCTAATGATGTACTATATGTGTTGGCTAATTGAATCTAAATTAAAAATAAATAAATGACGTTTTATTGGAACACAGCCACCCCCATTCGTTTTCATATGGTCAATTGCTCCTTTCACTAACATTGCAGAATTGAGTGGTTGCAACAGAGACTGCGTGCTCCACAAAGCCAGAGATCTTTCCTCTCTGGCCTCTTACAGAAGAAGTGTGCTGACCTCGATGGAGAGGAGGAGAAGGTGTCTGTCATTACAGTGTGGCATGGTGCCAGTCGTTAGGTTGTCAGCCACGGGGCCCAAGGGACATTCTGGTTCTCAAGCTCTTCCCTGGCAACCGTGTGCTCAGATTAGAATACCCTACAGCTCCGCTGCACCTGTCTACCCCCTACTCAGCTTCCGACCCTGTGCTCCCTCCTCTGTGTCCTTCAGACTCCCCTGGCTAAGTGTGGTAGGGGTCATGCCTGTCTCCTCTACTGTCCATTTGTCTCCACCTGGATCTTAGGTTCTTTTAGAAATAGGAAGGAGTATTATCCATCCATCCCTTAAAATGTACTTGGCGAGAGCCTTGCGCAGAGCAGCTAATTAGTAATTACGGTGTCATTGGTCACCACTATCCGGAGGGACCTATAAAAGCTGTCCCAGGCACCCATGCTCTTGTTGGCTTTAGAAAAGAGCCCTCGAGTTGTCATCCCCTGCTGTTGTGTGCATCCTCCTTGTCAAGAACAGACCATCACCAACACAGGTCTGGTCATTTTTAGGTAAAACACTGGACTGTACAAAAATGAAGACTAGGAAAGAAGGTTATTCATGTTTGTAGCCTTCATATCCCTACGTAATTCCTGGTTATATTAAGCATAAAGGTACATATGCTAAGGGAAACAAAATGACTGATAGATGATAATAGATAAATGAAAATAGACAGATGAAATTATTAAGGTTCTAAAACTGCCAAAAGACTGTTTTCACTCTCCCAAATGATTCCTGTTTTATTAAAATTTTCTCCTTAGTAACACGGTATAATCTATCTTAAGTGCTATGATTTTAGATAGCTTTCATGCTGAGAGTTAAAACCAAGCACAACATAAAAAATGGATTTAGTAAAACTTCATTTTCTCAAAGATTCAGAAAAACAAACAATGCAGGGGAAAGAAGGAAAAAATACAATTTACGCAATAGAGTCTTGAAAGGCCAAGCAATGACCCTACTAAATGATAAACACAAATGACTCTTCCCAGTGCTCAGCCCTGTGACCCGAGCAGCCCTGGCGCCATGCCACTCCGGTGATGCTTTGCGTGTTGTCTCTCATTTTTTCCCTTCTGTAACCTGCTAAGATTTGTTTTCTTCAAAAACCTATCAACCGTCTCTTGAGTCAAACTGCCTGGGGTGTGCTGATTGCCAGAGGTTCAATGCCTTAAGGCTCTTGTGAGAGCAAATATAGGCAGGGGCCTCAACGATTCTTTTTTCTACAGGCTCAACTAAATACCAGAGTGACAGAAAAAAATGAGAAAAGGAGAGCTGAAGGTACTGGTAGTAATTTTTTTAAATAAGATGTTCTTTGTCTTAAAAGTCATTTTACCGGGTCTGCTCAAATTGTACCTGGTTTATAATAAGCTTTCAGTAAGTATTTAGCCTGCAATTCAAATAATACTCAAACCCGATTGTGTGTGTGTGCACACAGATATATTTATATAAACATCACTCAGATTGTGCAAAAGGGAGCTACGGGGCCAAGCTTACTGACAGCAGTGTTTGGGATCCTATAGACAATGATATAAGGAAATCCAAGATGACTCAAAAATTTCTCTGTAAATGCCTGAAATTCTGAAATTAATAATCCAGTCCTTTTTGGTCATGAGAGGTCCATCAGGAGGTCACTTCTATGAAGTCAGGCGCCGTGCAATGCCTTGTTCACCAGTGTATTTGCGGTCAATGGCATAGTGCCTGGCACGAAAAGACTCAACTATTTGTTGTATTAAGTGAATGGAAAGCACTGTTCTCTATGTGCAAACGGCACTGCAATGTCAACCCCCGAGGATCTTAGACCTTCGTGATGAGTGAGTTTTCCAGGTTACCTTTATTCCTCGGAGAGCCAGGTCATCATTAAAAGCCAGGAAAGCTAATGAGTGCAGAGCTGCCGAGGATACCTACACACCTGTCCTCCTTGCATTAGGAAAAATGATACCATTATCTCCTGGAGATTTTGCAGAATAAGTATAGGCGACAAAGCCCACAGAAGATGAGCTGGCCCAAGTGACATTTTTACTGGTGACGGTCCCGAAGATGGGAAAGGGCAGCAAGCTGCTAAATACCCCCACAGATTGTGACAGGTACTTAAAACGAGAAGCTCCGAATAGCTCCTTCTAGTCTCCCATCTCAGTGAGCTAGAGGAATCTGAGACCAGGACGGGAGGGTGGCATTCCGAAGTTCTGTACACATTTTGCTCACTGTTAGAGAACTACCCATTTTTATAATCAGTGTTCCTTCGAGGGATGGCTTGGTCATACGAAATGGTCTTCAATCTCAGGGACTAGGGAAAGGCTTCTGATACATTTAATCTAGCTAAAGTGCAGGCACCATTTATCACAAATGAGATAAGAAAGATAAATATATGTGTCATTTTACCTTTGGAGGCTCTGGCTTCAGCACAGAAAGTTAGCACAAGTGCTCAGTTTCTGGTCCTCAACCTTGACTGCGCGTTGGAGTCACCCAGGTCCTACCCCCGGGGTTTCTGTGTGTGTTTGACAGAGGTTGATGGGGGCGTGGAGGAAAGGGAGCAGCCCATGCGTTTTGGCAATGGCAAGGTTGGCTACAGAGCCAATTACCTACCACAGAATCACAGAAGGTATCTAAAATAGATTTGTGTCAGATGGCATGTTCTGAATTTTATCATGTACGATTTCTTGGAAGGGCCAATACTTTTCATATTTCCTTCTTCCTCTGACTTTTGCAAGTATGATCCTGTTCCTGAATGTATGCTTTCTTCCCTTAATTAAAAAAAGAAAGCTCGCACAGCAGTTGGATTCCCTTCCATTAATCTGTGCTTTCCGAAGGTGAGCCTTTTCGTCAAAGCCATTGCATCAATGGTAATTGATAGCTGCCAATATTTCGGCCAGAGGGAATCTACCATATCATTCCTTTCCAAGTCTGTCTCATCCGGATTTTGACATATTTTAAGGGCAATTGCCGAAGATGGTGACCTCTCACCCAGATCACTCTCTTTGGGAGAGTCACCGAGCAAGAGGGGCATGGTCTCTTTCTTTGGGGGTTGCCTACGGAAGACTGACAGAGAAGTGCCAGTAAAGAAACTACAAATTTCATCACAAAAAAATATTCCTTGTTAATGCTATAAACGATCATTCTTTCCAAGGACATGCAAAAGCAAGAGACTGGTCCCAACTCAACCTCAACAGGCAAAACTATGGGGGCTGCCGAGGGTTGAAGACAGAAGGAAGTGTCAGGCCAGCACAGGCCCCTTCTGACCATCTGCCAAGAGGGGAACTTTGCTGGCAAACGGGGCGCTCGTCCTGCTGCCAAGTGTAGACAGACTCAGAGGAGGTCTCCGCTGCGTGAACCAATTCTTTGCGACCATCCAGCTTTCCTTTTATAGGCGTGGAGTGAGAAAAAGAAGCTCTCCCATACTGTTACTCGGTTGTTCTTTTCCAAGCTAGAGTTTTCACTTCTATGAGCATTAGTTCTAGGGCTCACTTTGTGATCTGTTCATCTTGGTGCTTTTCCTGTGAGCCTACTTAGGGGCTTTTAGGCTGGAAAGACTGGGCCTAAAATAGTAAAATAAGACAAGAGAATTGGCCCTGCCTTTTGTGAGCTGAAGCGCGTCTTCCGGAATGAACAGCGCTGAGGTAGCGACGAGGGTTACCTGTCATGTCCTATGTGCTATTCCTGGTTGATGATGCTGCAGCTTTATATAGAGCTAGATAGATACTCAACCCATGAGTATCTAGCTCAACCATGAGCCTCAGCTCCTCTACGACACATTATGATTTTATAGAAAACTGCTACAGTGGGTCTAAACTTACTTACTGAACATGTTGAACCTGCGTTAGCTTCCCGGGCTTCTCACAACACACGTGACAGAGTCACATCCCTCCGTGTGGCCATCAGGAAAGGGGTGGCTTCCCACCACCTATGCTACGCCCATAGCATGGCAAGGTGACTTTTAAGTTGATCTTGCTTGTGTGTGAGATAAAGACCTTTTTTTTTTTTTTTTTTTAAGTTGGAAGGTTTTATTTACCTGACATTCAGGTCTGTCGCTTCAGAAAATGAGTCTCGAAGAATAAGGAAGGTGGGGATCTTTAAGCTGTGGCCAGCGTCTGTGCAGGGTCAAATCTGTCATACCTGAGCAGAGGGAATTTTCTAGATCATGAATCAGAGCAGGGGGCTGGTGTAAGCTGGGCTCCAGGGGAGAGTGGTAGCAGCCAGCCTGGCAGCCTGTCAGTACCACTGAGCATCACCGCCTGTGCTCACATAGGAGAGCCCCCAGGACAGCAAGGGGATGTGAAAAATAAAAAGAAGCAGAACAAATAAGAAATAGACAGAGGAGAGACTCTAATTAAAATAGAATGACTGAAGAGGTGATTTCCATTGCATTTGGATATTTTTAGAAGCACCACGCTAGCATTTCATCCCTGAAAACACCCACTGCTCTCACCAATATATTAAAAATCTCTAAGTGCCTTCTCAAGATTGGACATTGGCCAATTCTTGCCTGTTCTTGCTTGGAATAGGAACAGGATGTGCTGTGTCTGCTATTTGAAATCTTGTGGGTTTTTCTCCCCCCATCCTTTCCTTAGTGCCCAAGTTGGGATTTATGATGTCACAGATGCTGTCTAGGTAGGCTTCCATTTTGTTACTTTTTCCCATTTATCCTCATTTTTGTTTCTAGGCCATCAAAAACAGAATTCAGCCCACTAACACAATGAAAAATACATATGTATGTTGTCCGGGAAGAATCCAAATATGATTATACTAGTTCTTCATGGAGAACATTTTATGAAGGAATCAAAGCTGTAATTAAGTGTTCTTCCCACTTATAGCAATTTAATTAAAAAGACTAAAGTTATCGATTTTTTAAAACTATTAAAAGGCTTCCACACTGCTGGTTCCAGGCTGTTGCTGGCAGACCAGTCACTCATGGAGTATAATTTTCCATTTCCTCCAGTACAATGAAACCCTTTATTAAATGCTTTCTTGCTGTGGACAGATTGGTTTATAGTTGAAGCAAGCAGGGATTTATAATCCCTTGCTGCTGTTTGCTTACCCTTCAATTCAGATCCTGCCAACAGCACACAGATTTATCTCCTTAGCTTTGAAAGGACTCTGGATTCGAGTTGATTTGATTTCACAGGCTGAAGTAGGCTCAACACAAGAGATTGTGCCAACCAAGGGGAGTTTGGAAGGGCTGAATAATCTCGGTTGGCTCAAGATTATATGTACATCAAACCAGATGAGAATGGAAGAGGGCTTGCTTGAGTGTCCTTACAACATGGCAGTTGGCTTTCTCCAGAGCACGTGACCCAAGAGAAAAGTCAAGGAGGAAACTGCAATGCCATTTGTGACCTGGTCCCAGAAAGCACACGTCACTTCTGCCATATACTCTTTGTAAGAAAGAGGTCACTAAAGTGCTCGCTTTGGCAGCACATATACTAAAATTGGGGGAAAGAAAAAAGAGAAAGAGGTCACTAGGTTAGCCCATACTCATGGGGATGGGTAGTAAGAACATAACATAACATAATAATCAAAGAAATATTCAAGTAAAATTGAATCTCTTGAAGAGAGGCTACCAAAGAATTCGTAGACATATTTTAAAGCCAACACACACTTGCTTTTCCCTCTAGCTGCCGTCCTCCATCCGTAAATATTTCAGTGTCTCACTCCTCCACTTTATTCAGGCCTCGGCTCGTATGTTACCACTATACAGAGGTCCTTCCTGATACCCCACTGCCATCAAAAGTAGTATCTGAGTCCCTGTCATCACCTGACATTATTCATCTATCTTTATTCATCTATCTATAATTGGCTTCCTCCACTAAAAAGGAAGCTCTTTGGGGGCAAGAGATGTTGTGTCTTATTCACCATTGTATCGCCAGTGCCTAAAACACAGTAATAACTCAATAAATACTCATTATTTTTTAAGAAAGAGAGAGAAAACACGCGTGGGGGGGAGGGGCAGAGGGAGGGAGAGAGAGAGAAAGAGAATCTTAAGCAGGCTCTGCAGGGCTCACTCTCACAACCCTGAGATCATAACCCTGAGATCATGACCTGAGCCAAAACCAAGAGTCGGATGCTTAACCAACTAAGCCACCCAGGCATCCCAAATATTCATTAGTGAGTAGATAGACTCATTAATTTCCTCATTTAGCAAACATTTACTGAAGATCAATTATTTGCAAAAAGACACCAGGCCATAAGGAAAAGGGTTTATACTGGGAGATAGGATGAAAAGATTCTTTTTTTTTTAAGATTTTATTTATTTATTTGACAGAGAGATAGAGAGGGAGCACAAGCAGGGTGAGGGGCAGGCAGAGGGAGAGGGAGAAGCAGGCCCCCCGCAGAGTAGGGAACCTGACTCAGGGCTCCATCCCAGGACCCTGGGATCATCACCTGAGCCAAAGGCAGACACTTAACCTACTGAGCCACCCAGGTGCCCTGGATGAAAAGATTCTTTTTTTTTTTTTCCTACTTGAATATTTTTTTATTATTATGTGACGTTAATCACCATACATTACATCATTAGTTTTTGATGTAGTGTTCCATGATTCATTGTTTGTGCATAACACCCAGTGCTCCACGCAGAACATGCCCTCTTTAATACCCATCACCAGGCTAACCCATCCCCCCACCCCCTCCCCTCTAGAACCCTCAGGTTGTTTTTCAGAGTTCATCGTCTCTCATGGTTCATCTCCCCCTCCGATTGATTCTTAAAATAAGTTCTCAACCTTCTAGATGTTCAAGTAATGTTTTCCAAAATGAGTTGGAATACTCTGTTTTCCAGAGTATTAATCGGTATTGCCAAAAAAAAAAAAAAAGTGTTCTACAGTTAAGGACAAACACTGGTTTAAACAAGGTTAAACATTTTTTTTATTACTGCACAACCTCTCAAAGCTTTAAATATGCTAATGTGCCATGTAAATCCCCCAAAGGGGAGGTATAATATACTGGACTTCCAAAAACTTATGAAGTGTTCTTTCATCGAACCTACGTGCAAGAGTTAGCCTTTGAAAGGCTGAGATGAGTTCTTGAGACAAAAGAGGTGAGTCAAGTAGAAATATAAATTTGGAGCAGTGAAGGTAAAATGACCAGAAGAAGGAGGAATTAGCAAGTTCGCCTGAGTCTTCTGGATATTCTACGGAACATAAGAGACAAGTTTGTCTGCTCCAAGTGAGGGAGATGGAAGTGATACCGAGGCTTTGAGAGGTGGAGAAAACGTCTGCAAGAGCAAGAAAGGAAACACAAATAGGAGAACAGCAGAGCCACTGCAAGAGCCAGGCAAGGCCACAGAGAATGGATTCAAAGCAGTCTCGGCCAATATATTTCCATGACCTTCTCCAAGCCAATGACCCCTGCACACGAGTGGAGAAAGCAAATACAAATAGAACCCATGGACTTGAAGTGACCTGACAAAGTCCATATAAGTTCAAGGAGAAAAGAAATTCTAGAGATCAAGAGGGGAGTATCAAAAGGGTGCACCCAGAATGAAAAGGGGTAAAGGGCAAGCAAAGTCCAGACCAGTGAGGAAAAATAAAGAAAGGGGAGAGAGGGAAGCCTTGTTGAAAAGCTCAGATGCATTTTCATGTCATGGCATTCTGGATGCTGGTGTCTTGGCTTAGCTGACTGGATTCCTGACCACGGCTCCTAGCCCACTACTCTATCTATACCTTGCCTGTCTCAATTTCTGTTCTCCTTCCCATGGAAACCTCCGCAATTGATGGGGAACCGAGAGCCTCAAGAACTCCTCTGGTCTCATGGCCGCCCCGAGTCCCGACATAGGCTGGCAACTCCTCTGTCCTGGGAACACTGGCCAAAGACAAGGCTAAATCAGAGAAAGATTCACGCTAAAGGGTACAGATTTGGAAAACCCTGAATGAGGGCATCACATACAGCATATATGAAGTCTCATATCCTCAGGATTACTGACCATGAGTGAAATGTCATGCCATTAGGAAACCAAACAAGCGCTTCTCAGACTTTAGTCGATGTGAGAATTATGTGACTACCCTACCCTCAGATTCCGATTCCGTAGGCTTTGGAGGCACCTGGTCATCTGCATTTTAATAAGCACCCTCAGTGACTGTCATGCAGGTAGTCTCAGATATTTTGAGAAATGCCACTTGAAGCGTTTTGCTGGTGAATTTCAGTACTGAAGGGACTTAGGGACGGCAGTCTGGTCCAGAAGAAAGGACGTGCCGTAAAGCTCAGCGTAGCAAGAACACTGGGGTTTTTTTTCCCCGGGATCGTATGTTTTTTGGAGGACAATTGGTGTGCTGAGACCGAGGAGGCAGACACAGGACCCCAGCCACGCCTCAGCATGTCTCTGCCCTTGAGCTCGCCACCGCGCTGCCCCCCACCCCTCTGATGACCACCACTAACGAGGCCTCGGAGGGGCGTTCTGGGAGGAGCCTAGGAAGGTTTCCTCATCGATGACCGAGGGCAGGTGAAGAGAAGCTTTATATCATCCACAGAAGAACAGCTCCTGGCACTTGTAAAGTGGATTCAGCATCAGAGCAAAGGAACTAGATAAATGCAAAGTGATACTCATTGAGAGCCTTATTGCGAACACCAACCGAAAATTACCCAAAGTGCTATTGACGTAAGATGTTACATAAAAAGCAGAAGTCTCCAGCTCTTTCCCAAGGAGCTTGCCTTGCTGTTCTCTGGGCTCTGGCTGTGCAGAAGGACAGAAGCACCTGTGGGCACATCGCCAGCGGTTAAGAAGCCACACCAGGCCCCTGTCTGGCACTTGCATATCTTTTTTCCCAGAAGCTCATGAAGCACCTTGGCCGACCCTTCTCCATCACCTCCTAGAAAGACAAAAACGCTGTCACCAGTTTAGCCAGGAGCGGGGACGCGATCAATTCTTTGATTTTCTTTAGAGCCCGTTTACATATGTGCCAGGGAGAGGAATTAGCCTCCACGTCACGGGTGAACTTCATTCGCTTTCAGTCTCTCCCTCGCGTGAGCAAAGCCCTCTGGGTCCCTGCATCCATTCACAAAGTCACAAAGTTTCCAGCATCCTTCAAGTCGGCCCCAGTGCTCCTGCAACCAAAACCTCGAAGCCACGGATGGGCCCTTTTTTGACAGGAGCTATTATTTCTTTGTGCACACAGAGCACAAGAAAAGAGGGAAGCCCTCCTCTGGAGAGAAGGTTTTAAAGTGTAGTCCAAACCATTCCTGGTCTCAGACGCAGAAACCCAGAAGGAGCTGGAGCCGTCCGCAAGAGCCTCCTCCTTTGTCCGAGAGGCAGACAGTAATTGATTTGACCTGCTTTATGGGGACAATCTCCCAGGCATGACTGAGTGCTAATTGCCACTAATGAGGCAGCATTTTAAACTGGCTGTGGTCTTGAGCTCCCTGTCCTCTTTCCTCCAAGCGCCATTCCTGCCACTTGGTTACGTGTGAATCTTCTAGCAAGCCCTCACCCATAACGAGCTCCACTTCCCCAGCGGCAGAGGGTTGTGTTCAGAAGGGCAAATCCCAGTACCTTTCAAAAGGGCGATCTGGCTGAATGAGCAGTGTCTAAAGAAGCACCGAGGCAATGCCGCTCTTGAGGAAATGAACTCTAAATGTTACAGGATCGCTGGAAATTACTTTCATAATGACTTTTACTGGTTCAGCCCATTTCCCGACGTCCGTCTCGCTCATCCAGAGGAAAACCCACAAGCCCCAATCTGTGAAAGGATCGTTTCTTGCGAACAGTTACTTTGGAGGCTCTTAAGTTTTACCTCGACGCTTTTGTGTCTCAAAAATAGCACATCGGGTCACTCTTTAAATTATCATCAGTTGTCATATTAATTTTAGCAATAAATTAATTTACTGCTAAAGCAATAAAGCAATAAAGACAGGCCCCCTAGATCAGCTGTGGAATAAAATGTAGCTTTGAGAATACAACTACCTGGGACAGGGGTCCGCAAACTCTTTCGGCAAAGGACCAAGTAGTAGTAAATATTTTTGACTTTGTGGGCCATTCAGTGTATGCCACTATTCAACTCTGCCATCGTTGTATAAAATATGTATGGTCATGGCTGTGTTCTAATAAAACTTTATTTACAAAACCAAGTGTCCAGTTGAATTTGGCCCACAGGCCATCATTTGCCAACTCCTGACCTAGAGTGAGCTTTCCAAAAATACATCAAATCTGTATGTATCCAAAGTTCCTATGACTACAAAATGGCCCCAAAGGCCTGAATTCCCCTATGATTATTAATTTTAACCAGTTATATTCCTGGTACCATGAAAACTATGCCTTATATTTATGAGCTGCTGTTTCCTCACTTGTGAAATAAGGGGCTTGACCCAACTATTCCTAGATTCTCTTCCAGTCTAACATGTATAACTCCTTCCAATTCTATAATTGCAAAGTTCTGACCGTGTATTTTAACCTTCCAAGCTATTGCAGAGTTGACCACACTGACGTTTCCCTTTCTTCAGTTCTGATTGTTAATCAACCACAAACAAAAAAAAAAAAAAACCAACCTCCCAGAGAATCTTCTGAGAGCCAAGACCAGGATGGATAAATGCAAATGTGAATAAGACGATGTCCTCTACCACCAAGGATCTCACAAAGCACCGCCAACTCCAAACTAGGAATTCATTCCCACATACTCTTGGCCACCGTACACATTCTTGTCTCCCAGCTGCTCTCCCCCATTAATCCCTACAAGACTAATTCCATTTTGTGCGACATCTTTCAACTGTCCTACCTTTTCCCTGTAGATAATGATTCAGCACATTTTTTGTCTATTTCTACAGCTAGAGTTGTTCTCGAATGTGTTGTTTTTGTATCTTGTGCTTTAGCAAAACAATTGAAGCCCTTCTTCTAAATATCTGTGAATGTGGACACACTATACGAACAACCTGGTTGGAAATAAAGGATCTGAAGTATAATTGAAATGCAGGCATGCGATTGTTTTATGTTAATGTAGAACAAGAAGAAATAATGGCTAGGAACTGAGTGCCTTGGGTAATGTGCCTGTGTAGTATAGTAAAAGGAACTATGTGATGGAATTAAGATTGTGTGCTTTGGGTTACTTTTAATTTCTGGTTTAATCTTGCTGTTTCAACTATCTATACTGATAAAGTTCTACGATTAGAGTACAGTAAGTTTGTCTGGGAACCACAGGCCTCTTACTATTATTGCTACCACAGATTACCACCTAGTATGTCTGCTTTGTGTTAGGCAAGGATAAATGCCTGGTATGACAGGTTGGGAGCTCTCTTTAGGACCACTGGTGATACAAATGGGGAAGAGTGTGGTGGGATTTATGAAGAAAAAAAGAGAGAGAGAGAACTTTTTGAAACATCAAGAATGGAAAATCAATAAGAAAACTCAAGAAACTAGAAAATAAACAATAGAGTAGACACAAGAAAACAAAAGGAAAAACAGGACAATGATAACACAGAAATTCAGAAAATAGAAACAATAGGAAGATTCAATAAAACAAAAACCTAGCTTTAATAAAGAAATTAGTAACAAATAAGCTACTAGCAAGACTGATGAATGAATAAAGAGAGGGTATGCTAATAAACACTATTACAACCACATAACCAAAGATATGATAGAAATTTATAAAAAATCATAAAAATCCCATGAATACGTTCATGTCAATAAATACAAAATGGAAATTTTCTAGAACAGTATTAAACTACTATAGCAGACTACTAGTGCTAATCAATATCTGTGTTCTTCTTTCTTACTGGGCACACAGCTGGACTGTTTCCCAGGATCCCTTGTGATTACGTGTGGAAAGTCACTGAGCTTGAGTTCTGGTCAATGGATCGGCCCATAAAAATTTCCCAAACAGTGCATATATATGTATATATAGTTCCATGTGTCATATGTATATGTTATATACACATGGTATATAAGTGATATATATATACATACACACATTTATACTGTTTATATGATATATATATACACATATACACATGGTATATATGTTACATATATATGTAACTTTATACTATATATATATATATATATATACACACACACACTGTTTCAGATACCTGTAAGAAGATGAAAGTGTCAAACTCATTTTACAAAATTAGTATGAACTTAATATCAAAACCAGCCAAAAGCAGTACAAGAAAAAGGAATTATAGATGCACATAGATTTTTTAAAAGAATTCTAAATAAAATATTAGCAAATAAAATCCAATAGTGGTTTTTAAAATTAGTACATCAAATTTAGTAGAGTTTGTTTACATTCGGAATGCAAAATTGGTAAAACATAAAAATACACTGATGTAATCTAATCTACTACATAAACAAGCTACATGAGAAAAGTTATTTGGCTATCTCAGTGGAAACAAAAAGAAAACACTTGATAAAATTCAACATCCATTCAAGATAAAATTCTTAGAAAACTTGAAAGAAAAAGGACCTTCGTTAACAACAAAAACAATAATTTCTTAAAAAGCCTATATTACATCATATGTATTGGTAAAATCTTAAGACTTACCCATTAAAGTCAAGGAAAAGACTAGCTACCCTGTTCCCCTTACTATCACTGAATATTTAATGGGGGGCCTACCCCATGAAATAATACTAGGAAAAGGGAATAAAGGACGTATGAGAATGAGAAATGAAGAGATAACTGATCCTAATTTGTAGATGATATAACCATCTTGAAAAATACAGAATAATCAAAGAACCATTACTAGAACTAGAAAGGGAATTCAGCAAGATGGCTGGTACAAGATCACCATACCAGAATCAACATACCTCCTACACATGAGCAATGTCCAATTAGAGTACATATGAATGTTTCAATCAATAACAATAAAATACTAAAAGATGCCTAGGAATACATTTAGCAATGCATGCACAAGTCCCTTTTGGATGAATTTACAAAATGTCTTAGAATGGCATAAAGGACCTGAAAAAAATGACAGAAGATCAATATAATATATATGCCACTTATTCCTAAATCAGTCTGGAAAATGGAAGTCCTCAAAAGACTATGTGGTGCACAGAAAGGAGTCAACTAATAACAACTAGTATTTCTAGATTTTATTGCTTGTCAATTCTTTTTTTTAATTGTATTATTGTGGTAAGAACACTTAACATGAAATTTACTCTCTCTTAACAAATTTTTAAGTGTACAATACATAATTGTTGGCTATAGGTAGAACATTATACAGCAGATCTCTAGAGCTTATTCATCTCACTGAAATAAAACTTTATACCCATTTATTAGTAACTCCTCATTTCCCCCCCTCCCCCAGCCCCTAGAAACCACCATTCTACTGATCGGATTCTATGAATTTGACCATCATAAATACCTTGTATAAGTAGAATCATGCAGTATTTGTTTTTCTGTGACTGGCTTATTTCATTTAGAAAAATGTCCTCAGTGTTTATCCATGTTGTTGCATATTGCAGAATTTCCTTCTTTTGAAGACTGAATAGTATTTCATTATAGGTATATACCACATTTTCTTTATCCACTCATCGGTCGATTGACATCTAGTTTGCTTCTACGTTTTGGCTACCATGAATAGTGCTGCAATGAACATAGGAATGTTAATATAGTTTTGAGATCCTGATTTCAATTCTTTTGGATGAATATCCAGAAGCGGGATTGCTGGATTTTTAATCTTTTGAGGAAACTTCATACTGTTTTCCATAGCAGCTACATCATTTTGCATTCCCACCAACAGTGTGCAAGAATTCCAATCTCTCTACATCCTTGCCAACACTTGTTCTCCCTCTTTTTTTTAATTGTCATCCTAATAGGTGTGAGGTGATATCTCATTGTGGTCTTGATTTGCATTTCCATGATGATTAGTAAAGTTGAACATTTTTTAATGTACCTGTTTGGCCATTTGTATGTCTTCTTTGGAAAAAAAATGTCTATCCAAATTCTTAGCTCATTTTTTAAACTGAGTTACTAGGGTTTTTTTTTTCTTTTTTTTAAATTTAAATTCAATTATCCAATGTATAGTATATCATTAGTTTTTGATATAATGTTCAATGATTCATTAGTTGTGGTTTTTTTTTTTACTATTGAGTTGTAGGAATTCTTTATATTTTGAGAATTAACCCCTTATCAGATATATAATTTGCAAATATTTTCTCCCATCTTGTAGGTTGACTCTTCACTCTGTTGGTTGTTTCTTTTGCTGTGCAGAGGCTTTTTAATTTGATGTAGTCCCACCGTTTTTGTTTTTGTTTTTGTTGCCCGTGCTTTTGGTGTCATATCCACGAAATTATTGCCAAGGCCAATGTCATGAAGATTTTCCCCACTATTTTCTCCTAGGAGTTTTACATTTCAGGTCTTATGTTTAAGTCTTCAATCCATTTTGAGTCGATTGCTGTGTATGGTGTAACATCAGGGTCCAATTTTATTCTTTTGCATGTGTGATGATATCCAGTTTTCCCAACACCATTCATTGAAAAGGCTGTCCTTTCACCATTGTGTATTCTTGACACTCTTGTCAAAGATCAGTTGACTGTTGCATATCAGTTCTTTTGTTTTTTTAAAGATTTTTTAATTTATTCATTTGAGAGAGACAGAGAGAGTGAGCGAGAGCACAGCAGTGGGGAGGGTCAGAGGGAGAGGGACAGGGAGACGCAGGCTCCCCACTGAGCAGGGTGCCCTGCACGGGGCTCTATCCCAGGACCCCAGGATCATGACCTGAGCCGAAGGTAGATGCTTAACTGACTGAGCCACCCGGGTGCCCAGCTGCATATCAATTCTTGACCAGCTATCATTAAGAGTTAATTTTTTAGAGAGCAAAAGTGACCTTTGCTATTCCCTTGCAACTCTTGCCATACTTATCCCATTACTTGGTTGATTCTCTCAGACCCTGCCTCTTTATGTGTAGATTCTGTGGCTATTTCATCTTTTATTTCATACAGTATCTAGTTCATTGCCTGTAAGTGCTGAATAAATATTTACTGAATGAACGAAGGCTGAAATTGGCCAAAATCATAAATGTTTGAAATAGTATTGCAATATGCAGTTTCTTTCCTTTACGTACAAGGCTGACACTTTGAATTAAAGCATTAAACTCAGTTTGAGTTCTGGTTTTATCATAAATAGCTCTTTGACTTGAAGCAGGTCACCTCTGAGTTACAGTTTCTCCAGCGTTAATATAGGAGGATTGAACTAGATGCTGTGGAAGGTCTCTTCCAGCTCTAACATCTCATGAATAATACTAGGGTAGATTTATGTTAATTCACTTTCGAGTTCTCAGTCATTCCTTCCTGCAATTATCAAGATACATTTTCGGTAGTAAGGGCAGGAATCAAGGTGTACTCTGTGACTAAGAATGAAAGAAACTATCTTAAGACCTGCAAATTCATGATATGTGATAATAATTAAGATTGTTCCCCAATAGTTCTAACTCTCTCTCCTTCTGAATACATGATAGTTTTAAACTTCACTACCCACCTGAAGTTAGGTGTGGCCTCATGATTAGCTTTGGCCAGTGAAATGTGAGTAACAATGACCTACGTCACTTTCAAGTGGAACCTTTAAGAGTAAGTGTGTGCTTTGTTATGTTTTCTATCCCTATATACCTTGACGACATTCAACATTCCAGATTGACATCCGTCCCAGGTTGAAAGTAAAGCAGAGCAAAATTCCCAGCTAACTGTCAATGAGCATGTAGTGAAAGCAAGAAACAAGCCTTCATTGTTTTATTCCTCTGATTTTGGGAGATAATTTTTGCCACAGCAAAATTCAACCCTATCCAAATTAGTACCGAGCTCTGATTTTGATTTAGTAGTTGTCAGTTTCCTGTCATAATACACTGATTATCCTGATTAACTGTGAATATCTTGCAAGTATTTTATCACTACGAATGATGTAAAATTCTTTTAACATAAAGATATAATCTGTGTAGTTCCCCACTGTATCTCCAGAGTTCGGAATGGTTTTCTCCTCTGCTATAAATTAGAGAGAATGCACAGTTATCTCTGTAATAAAGTCATGCTTGGTTTCTTACATTCCAATACGTGTTTTTGAGTGGGGGATAAAGGAAAGGAGACAAGGCAACTGACCTTAAAATTGGGTATAACCCTGAGTTCACTGATCTGAACATATGGGAAAAAAAGTTGAACACAGCTGAGACACTCTGTCCAGACAGACTACAAACCAGCCATTATAACAGATTCAGCTCTTTGAATACCAACATCATATCTCAGACAGTAGGGGTATTTTAAAAGCATAAGATTTTAATGTGCCCCAGGGCGCCGGGGTGGCTCAGTCGGTTAAGCAGCTGCCTTCGGCTCAGGTCATGATCCCAGGGTCCTGGGATTGAGTCCCGCATCGGGCTCCCTGCTCTGAGGGGAGCATGCTTCTCCCTCTCCCTCTGCCTGCTTCTCTGACTACTTGTGTTCTCTCTTGATCTCTCTGTCAAATAAATAAATAAAATCTTTAAAAAAAAAGGATTTTAATGTGCCCCTTGTTTTAATTATCTTTGGGTGTCTTGTTTACATTTACATAAATGATTGATAGTTCCATGCTAAACTTTTGACAATGGAAATTGTTACCATACAAATAGTCTCTTTTTGGAATGTGAAGAGGAAAGATAAATATTTGAGAGCCTGATATGAATAGGTATTTTAAAATATGTCATCTTTTATAAACTTTTTAATTGATGTAAAATATGCATACAAAACAGTGCTTAATTCATGAGAGTATAGCACAATGAATTTTTGCAAACTGAACACACCTGTTTAATCAGCAGCCAGATCAAGAAACAGAAGGTGGCCAGAGTGCCTGGCTGGCTCAGTCAATAGAGCATATGACTCTTGATCTCAGGGTTGTGAGTTTAAGCCCCATGTTGGGCCTAGAGTTTATGAAAGAAAGAAAGAAAGAAAGAAAGAAAGAAAGAAAGAAAGAAAGAAAGAAAGAAAGAAAGAAAGAAAGAAAGAAAGAAAGAAAGGAGGGAGGGAGGGAGGGAGGGAGGGAGGGAGGGAAGGAAGGAAGGAAAGAAAAAAAAGAAAGAAAGAAAGAAAGAAAAGAAGAAAGAAAGGAAGAAAGAAAGAAAGAAAGAGAAAAGAAAGAGAGAGAGGGAGGGATGGAGGAAGCGAGGGAAGGAAGGAAGGAAGAAAGGAAGGCAGGAAGGAAGGCAGGAAGGAAGGAAGGGAGGAAGGGAGGATGGGAGGAAGGGAAGGAAGAAAAGATGACCAACACCCTTAAGGTCCCCCCTCTGCCTTGGACCCATTTTTAATCCTTTTATCCCAAAGGGAACCACTGTTATGATTTCTAATAGAACAGATAGATTTTGCCTGTTTTTGAAGTTTACGTAAATGGAACCAGAAAATATGTACTTGTCTGTGTCTGTCTTTTTTTCTTTCGGCACTATGCTTGTGAGATTCATCCATATTATTGCATGTGATGGTAGTTTGTTCATTTTCATTGCACATAGTATTCCATGGTGTGAAGATACTACAATGTATTTATCTATTCTAAATAGGCAAGCTAATGGACATTTGGGTAGTTTGCAGTTTGAGGCTATTATGAATGGGGTTGCTATGAACATTCCAGTACATATATTTTGAGCTCATATGAATACATCCTTTAAGTATATATCTAGGAATGCTATTGCTGGGTTGAAAGGAATGCATGTGCTCGGTTTTTAAAAATACTGACAACTTCTCAAAGTGGTCATGTGATCGACTGCAAAAATGGTCACAACTTTCATTCCATATCCCATATCCATATCCCTTTATGATGTGACTTTTTAGCTCCTCCCATCAAAAGGTGGAATCTATCTTCCCCATCTTTGAATCTGGGCTGGCCTTGTGACTTGCTCTGGCCAGCCCTCTAGGAGCCCTACTCAGTCTCCGTGTAAACAGGCTCGAGCTAGCATGCTGGGTGATGAGAAGCATGTGGCTGGGTCAACTCTCTCACGCCAGCCAACAGCCAGCCAGCCACTAGACACATGAGTGAGGCCATCTTAGACCAGCCTGCCCCAGCTGACCTGCCAGCTGCTGACAGAGCACAAGTGAGCCCAGCCAACATCAGCCAAGCCTGGTCCAGATCAACAGAACCACTCAACTAAACCTAAACCTGTGAATAACAATAGTGATGGTGTTTTTTAAGCCACTAAGCTTCACATCCATAGACAATGGTTGTATATTTCATTATTTTAGCAATAGTGCCTTGAGGTAGATAGTGTTAACTTCATTTTATTCCTGAGGAAACTCAGGTTCAGAGAGGCTAGTTAACTGGGGGTGGAGCCAGGAATCAAATCCTGCCTACTCCCAAAGCCCCTTTTCTCCTATATCATACTATTTATAAAGTAAAAGGTACATAAATAAATAGAAAATTTAGAGCTTTCAACTTCTACATGATCTCAAACCTCCTTGAGCCCAAATTCATTCTGCTCTATAGTCAACACTAGGAAGTGCTGTCATTTGAGCCCCAACGTCCGCTTCTAGCCCAGAAGCTGGTTAGTCAGTGGTCTAATATTTAGTAAAACATCCCCTGAAAGACGCCGTTGGGTGTCACGCTTTGGAATTTTATTTATAGATACTTATCCATGTTCTTCACCCCAGTAGAAGTTTTCACATGTAGGGTGACTTGATTTTATTGTATTTGATATTACATATCTCTTGGCCTTTAACATTTATCTTTTACCACATTTCTGAGTGTAAAGACCTTTCTCTGATGCCAGTACCATGTACATAAGAAAGAGGACATGAAAAGGCTCAAGCCAGAAGAACCAACCTTAGGCATGCCCAATGGGTTTTCGGCCTTGCATAGTAGGCCGTCAAAAGTATACTATCCTTGAAATCAAGTGCTATGTGGTGTAAAATGTAGGCAAATTTCAAATGTTTGTGCAGAAAAATTGACAGAGGATTGGCAGAGGCCACAAAGAGAGCGCTGGGGTCATCCTCCCATTCCCAGGCATTTATGCACTGGTAGTGACATCCTTCCCAAATGGAGACTAGACAGATATGAGCTTCAGTTAAAAGGAGTCCTGAGTTGAAATTCCAGCGAAGATCACTTTGCTTCTTTGAGGAGCAGCTTACTCATATATAATGCATCCGTTGGTGAGTAGTAAGGATCAGGAGATATATATATCACTTAACAAGGATCTGACAACAGAGCAGACACTTATAATTATTGATATTATTACCCTATTGATATTGTTGATTTTTCCCGCTGTGGCAATCGACATTCTAAAGCATTTTTTTTTTTTTCCCTCATGGCCCTAACAAAGTTAGTCTGGAAGAAACCCTCTAAAATGCAGCTGACTGCTCATCTTAATAAGTCAGCAAATGTCTCTATTCTGAGCACTGCAAAAATGCAAAATAAATGTAAGATGTGGTCTTCTTTCTCTGGTAGGAAGTTTAAAATAATTACCCAAATAACTTATAAAAGGTGGAAGGCAGACAAACAAATGATTCCATGGAGGTTTGCAGAGAGGAAAGATGGAATCTGCATGGAAAGCTGAAGCCAGGAAAAAAGTGATATAATGGGTGAAAGGTAATTCCAAGCAGAAATAGTAGAATGGGTAAAAGTTGGGAGTTGGAAAAGGGAAAGGCATACTCAGAAAACAATGACTTTGGGGCACCTGGGTGGCTCAGTCAGTTAAAGTGCCGACCCAGTTTCGGCTCAGGTCATGATCTCATGGGTCGTGAGATCAAGCCCAGCATTGGGCTCCATGCTCAGCAGGGAATCTGCTTAAAGATTTGCTCCCTCTGCCGCTACCGGCCCCCCTGCCGCTTGCTCTCTCTCAAATAAATAAATAAATCTTAAAAACAATGGCTTTGCCTAGTGTAGGGTAGAGATTGAAGTCATGGGACAGACAGTTCGAATGTAAGACTGTGGAGCCAGGAAAAGTCATTCTGGGCTAGATTCAGGAGGCAATGGCAGCTTTTAGGTATACAACTGAGGAAGACAAACCCAAAGAACTGAGCGGAGTAGAGGAATCAGAAGTAAAGAGGTAAGAGGGGAAATTATCACTGTGTGCGATTACAGGACACAAAAGCCTTGTTAATCTGGTTGGTGTGGGGCCTTTGCATAGAAAGGAAGAATTCCATAGGAAGAGGGCATTGTGACATAAGTCAGAGAGAGAAAGACATATACTGTATGACATCGTATATGTGAAATCTAAAAAGGCCAAATTCATAGAAACAGAGAAGAGAATGGTGGTGGTCACCGGGGGCTGTGGGCCAGGGGCCAGGGGGGATGGAGAGATGTTGGTCAAAGGGTACAAACTACCAGTTATAAGATGAATAGGTTCTGGGGATCTAATGCACAGCATGGTGATTATAGTCAATAATACTGTACTTTATACTTGAAAGTTGCTAAGAGAGTAGATCTTAAATGTTCTCACCACAAAACAAATTATGTGATGTGACAGAGGTGTTAGCTAATGCTATGGTGGTAATCACTTTGCAATATGTAAGTGTATCAAATCAACACATTGCGTACCTTAACCTTAAATGATGTTATATGTCAATTATATCTCAATAAAAGCTGAAAAATTTTTAAATAAAAGAAAGAAAAAGTTCCTTAGAAAGAGACATATTAGGAAGGCCTTTCAATGATAGAATGGACTGGACTTGGCCACTGAGGGAAAGGAGAAAAGTCAAGTAGGGACTCAGAAGTTTTAAGTGTGAATGACTAGATGAACTGTGGGCCACGAGCACAAGCCAGAAAGTCAGACAGGCTCAGCTTGCTTGGGAAAAGGATGAAGAGGTTGTTGTGGCCAAATTGAGGCTTAGGGCCACCCTGGCAGAGATGTTCTTATAGGCAGCTGAGGATTCAGAATTTGTATTAGGAAAGAGTTGTATGCTAGAGAGAAGAGTTGGGTGTGATCCAGAAATGAAGCTCAAATGATCTTACATGGTGGAAATTAAAAATTCTGAGTCATCTAGGGAAGTGGGAAAAGAGGAAGTAAAGTTTTAATAGGCCTGTAGCCATTTATAGCACTAAAATAAAAACACTATATATTTCTGTGAGTTGTCTAGGAAAAACACATTGGTGATTGGCAATGAGAAAAATTATTCTGGGAATCAGTCCAGGACCACAAGGCCTTCTTGCTTGTTGCTTCAGGCTCTAAACTTCTTTCCTAATTTTGGGGTAGCTCCCAGTTCCTGCCTAGTTCTTCTCTCCAGCCCTGGCTTCAAAGCCTGGCTCAGTTTTCCAAATTTTCTCCTTCACAGAGTTTCAAAAAGAAGCTCACATTCTCCCCCATTTTTTTGTTGTTGTGGTGGTCATCCAAGTATTGCTATTATAGCACAGAAATAAACGAGAAGTAACAAACAGTGAGTAAGTTGTAGACTTAACAGGAAATCTTTAAAAAATCCTGATATTCGTTATCCTTAGTCTTCATGCAAATATCAGGCAATAGTGTGCCGAAGCCAGCATGTATTGGCTTGTGAGAGCCAATTATTAAATATTTAGAAATTTTGCAACCCAGTGGCCAAACATTAGCTATTAAAAATTAAACTATACAAATTTGCAATGAAATTATTAAGAACAAAGGTAATAGTCAAACTCATCACTTCCCAATTATTTTACTATTATCTATATGCTTGAAGTTATTTGTGTCTAATATATCTGCATGGTGAAAATACTATATAATGATGTGCTACTTGTGCATCACTCCCCTATTCTGCATACAGTGACATCATATTGATAGCCTTATATAGGCCATTGTGAGAGAATTTACTACATATCAGACCTTTTTCATTTTCCCTTGGAGACCCAATTCTTCAGCATCTACCAGTACACCAGTGCTGTGAGGTATGTATAGTGTCATAAAAGCAAATATCATGGGTTAAGGCGCTAGGATAGAGTCCCAGTTCCATTCCGACCCCTGAACAAGTCACTAAATGTCTCTTGAGTCCTTGTGAGAGAGTATCTGGATACCCTTCTCCCAAGACGATGTGTGTTGAGAACTCTACTCACATAGTCCCATGGGAATCCATCTCCATCTCCTATCCAGGGAATTAGCTTGCCCAACTATGTCCGGGTGGGACCATTGACCAGGCTGTGCCTAATGCAGTCCAAGTCTGTTTGGGTTGTAACTACTATGTGATTTGGTGAGATACGTGATCCTTCTAAGGTCAGTACTTAACCTTCTCCCTGGTAACATATGAGACCAGTCAGGAACATTATCTTACCCTAATTGCAGGGAAGGACAGTGGCCTAGATTAGATCAGCAATGTTAAAGCATAGCCAAGACTGTCTCATTTCCCTCCTCACCCCAGCAGGGAGCATCCTTAAAACCTGTCATCCAAAACACTGAAATGTCAAAAACACTTGAAAATACGATTTCATGAATACGCATTCTTGCTAACAAGGGAACAAGCATGGGTGTGAGTATATGTGTGTTTTTCAGGTACCATCATGGAATACATAAGATACATTTTTATAACTCCTGTTAGTAGAGTTATAAGCTACAAGAAACCTTTAGGATGCAACTTTAAAAACAAAAAACAAAAAACAGATATGTATTAAAAGAGTACAGAAAATGATTTGCATCCTACGTGATGACATTTTGTCAAACCATCTGTAAAATTTATTTTGATGGGTTTCAGAGCCCATGTTTGCAGCCTGAAAAGTACATTCAAGTGATTTGTGTCAGCTTGTATGATTGGATGGTTGGCCTAGTTAATTCTACCACCTGTCTCAGTCATCAGTTCTTATTAGCTCTCATTTGATGAGGAAAACAATCTCTGGAATTCTATCTTCCTTTCCAAATACCAAAGGATGTTTCAATTTTATTTAGATTCCAGCATATCTTTCTGTTACTTGAAGATTCGTAAATTCAGATTCTCCATTGTTTGTTCATATCATCCATTATCATGTGTGTAATAGAACCAACTTCTTACTATTAAAAACAAAGCAAACATGAATGTTGAATGTGTTCTACAACTCCCAAACATTCAAGTAAAATTTAAGAATGCATATCTTGCAGTTAGCATTTTGCTAATTTCAGATTCCTAAGCATTTTTACGTCACTAGGTTGACTGTCCAATTCCTGTATTACAGGATGGAAAACAATCAATGGGTAAGAGTTGAAGCCAGGAATATAATTGGGTCAATTTCAATGCCACAAAAAATTGAAAACTAAAGGTCAATTTATCACATGCTACGTTCCAGAATAGTCCCAGATGACAAATGGGCCAGAGTCCCAGGATGAGCTGTAACCACCCAAAGCAAAGGTAGGGGATCCTAAAAACTAATATATCTGCATGAAATTCCAGGGAGAGTTTCAAAGTACATATATACAGAAACGAACGCAGAGATTGTCAAATCACTGCATTAGATAGAATATGGATAACCACGGCTACGGACTGAATCTTAGAGTCCTAATACTTCAGACGAGGGGCTATGTTTAAAACTAAAAACCTAATGTCACTTTTAGCATGCACGCCAACCAGATAATCTAGGACCCTGGCCACATACATGGATTCTTCTTTGGGAGATCAACAAGCATATAAGTGCATGACTTTCTGAGCAAATATGTGGGAGATCTTTAAAGTCACCTTCTCCCACTCTGTCAGTGTGGCATCTCTCGCATTCATATTTTCAAGAGACATGAGTGCCTTATATATGCGAAGCATTGGAGATAATGTAATGAAAAAGAATAAGGTCTCTCCCATGAGGAGTTGCATGTACTCTGGGAGAAAAGATACTTAAACTAGCAATTATTGCATAGAGTAAAAATAGAGATCGACTAAAAGTCCTACAGGAGTATCTACCTTTAAATTCTAATTTCAATTAGAGTTGAATGCATTTTTTTTACCAACGTTAGAAGGATTTTTTTTAAATACCTCTAAACTAAGATTTGAAATTCAAGTTGCCTTTTCAAACCGTTTCTGAGACTTTGGAAAACTGAAAATGCTATGAATCACAGGGGTGCAAGGAAGTAAGGAGAAAGGCATCTGGGTAGACAGATGGGACCTGAGGGGAGAAAGACTAGGCTGCGGGGGTCTTTGGAGCCAACCCTTGTCCCGACCGTGCCCTCATTCCCCTCTTTAAGCAGCAGATGTACTGTATGGTGACTAACATAACATAATAAAATTTAATTTAATTAAAAAAAAAAGCAGCAAATCAACTGGTTTTGGGCTTTGTTCCAACAAAAGCAAAGTTAGCAAGTTTTTGACAGAGCTATGCATGTTCATCAACAGAGGTTGGCACCATCCAAGTCAATGCAGAGATTCTAGTTTGCTCAGAATCCGGATTAAATCCATTGATCAGTCATCAAATACAGACTTAACTTTACATAGTGACTGTCAGTTAATAGTTGTTTTCCTAGGAGTTCTTAGAAAGTTATTTCACTTTTGAAATGATTCTTTTTTTGGTTTTAACCTCAAAAAGCACTAAATAAATACGCTAAAGAAATAATATACCAACATTACCATTTGAGAAAAAGACATGTTCCACGATTTACTTGAAACAATAATTTCCTAGTCAGAGAAAATCATACGGAATGTATTTGAACTGTGTGACTTATTGGAATAAACCCAAGTGCTTTGCTCTGAGTTCATACAGCCAGCCACAGAAGAACTTCAAGCTGTTAGGTGCATGAAATAGTTCCACATGTTTCCAACCCCTCTCATAAATGAGCCTTTATTTTGACCTATAAGTGGGTTTCTGTGCTGTAATATTTAAAAGGCCAGTGTAAGTGCAAAATAATCATAATCTCCCAAAGGGTTGAAAAATTAGAGGCTAAAACGAGGCTGAAAGAAAACTACATGTTGTAAAGAACGATTCCCTGATACCTCTTCTCCACCACCCCCTTTTCTTCTGCATTTGAAAAGTGTAATAAGCTTTTCTTATATTTCATGTCAAATAGCATCCCTTTATTTTCAGGTTGTTGTTTCTTATTTATAAAAGCATATTTTCATTGTTCAGATGTATATTTTTCTACCTGTTAAAAATTAATGAGGGGGGGAGGCGCCTGGGTGGCTCAGTCGTTAAGCGTCTGCCTTCGGCTCAGGTCATGATTCCAGGTCCTGGGATCGAGCCCCGCATCAGGCTACCTGCTCGGCAGGAAGCCTGCTTCTCCCTCTCCCACTCCCACTGCTTGTATTCCCTCTCTCGCTGTCTCTCTCTCTCTGTCAAATAAACAAATAAAAAAATCTTAAAAAAAAAAAAAATTAATGAGGGGGTCTTGGGCTGGGATGGGATGCAGCATAATCTTGTCCATTAATATTAATGGAAATGTTTTATTATTTAATGACTTCTCACTTTGCAGTCAGGTTTTCAGGTACAATTTAAAGTCAAAAGGTGAGGGCTAAGTATTTTTATTGAGGAACTACTATGGTTTTTTTTTAAGTTTTTATTTAAATTCCAGTTAGTTACCATACAGTGTAATACTAGTTTCAGGTGTACAGTATGGTGATTCAGCACTTCCATACGTCACCCGGTGCTCATCACAAGTGCCCTCCTTCATCCCCATCACCTGCCTCACCCAGCCCCCACCCACCTCCCCTCGGGTGACCAGCAGTTTGTTCTCTAGAGTTCAAAGTCTATTTCTTGGTTTGCCTCTCTCTCTCTTTTTTCCCTTTGCTCGTTTGTTTCTTAAATTCCACATATGAGTGAAATCATATGGTATTTGTCTTTCTCTGACTTGTTTCACTTACCATCATACTCTCTAGCTCTGTCCACCTTGTTGCAAATGGCAACATTCATTCTTTTTTATGGCTGAGTAATATTCCTGCGTGTGTGTGTGTGTGTGTGTGTGTGTGTGTGTGTGTGTGTGTGAGTGAGTGAGAGAGAGAGAGAGATCTTTTTTTTCCCCCTCAGATCTAGGGTTACGGTTATAGGGTTAGGGTTAAAACCAGGGTGAGGGTGAGGTTTAGGGTTAGGTTATGTCCCTCTTATCCTGAAGTTCAGAGACCTTTCCGGAGGGTTCAGTTTAGGGTTCGGGTTAAGTGTTAGGAGTTTCAGATCGGGGTAGGTGTAGGGTTAGGATATGGAGGAACTACTATGTTTTAGAAATTGTGTTAAACACTGAGGAAAAAGTCAGGGAACAGACCCACTGTGTTCCTGCCTTCTTGGGGTTTGCAGTTAGTCTGGGAAGATGGTTGAAATCATTTTTATTTCCAGAGATATGGCTCTACCTGTCTGGAGTTGATGTGGGGGATCCTTTCACAGTGTATAGATATATCAAATCATCATGTTGTACAATCTAAATGTCTTACAATTTTTTTGTCAATTATACCTCAGATAGCACACGCGCTAACTAGCTAGCTTCTGGTTTCTGTGTTGGAAGCTTGCTGCCTTCAAAGGGGTCAGGGGTATTTCTCCAAGGTCAGGGATCACTGGGTCTCCACTCTCACAAACCATAAATAAAGGGACACCTAGTTTAGGCCCTCAAGAAAATGTGCAACCCCTCAAATATCCCACCAGAAATCCTTGTGTTATCCTCCTAGACACCCAAGTTTAGATGGACCATAGATAACAGGACACGGCGGGGTGCCACCAAAGGAGTAGGGAATTTGGAGCCAGAAGTGTTGGTTAAGTTCTGCCTTCACCATTTACCATTTAAGAACTTTGGATAAGTCACTGTACTTTTCTGAACTTTGCTTTCTTAGCTAGAAAATGGGGACAATAATATCCACCACATGGCTTTGTCATGAAGTTCAAACAAAATGTATATGATTTTGTAAACTGTGACTTTACTAGCTCTCACTAATTATCCTTAGCGTCATTCATTCAGTCAGTCATTCATTTATCTACCAGCAATCATGTATTGAGAACCTAGCATCTATTCTAACTACAGTGAATAATAAATAGCTTTTGTCCTTCAGGATCGGCTACTTGCCTCTTCCTTGAGAGTCCGTGATTAGCCAAGCATCCTGCTCCAGAATCTACAATCTACAGTCAGGCACTTCCTTTGTTTATGACCTCTTCACCAAGACATTCACCAGACCTCTACCTTCAAGGAACTTTGATTTTATAAAAAGATACAGTTTTCTAAAGCTGAATGTACAAAACGCTGAAAATATAGGAAAATTCAAGTCACTTTTTTCTACACATTTTTCCTTCCAGTATATTACTCATACATGCCCAACAGAAGCTAAATTTATCTACCTCTCCCAGCTAAGCCATCTGTTGCATGTAAACATCAATGATGCATGCATCTAGTTAATTATGGTTCTCAAAAAATCTGACAACCAAGGGACATTAACTGTTAGGTGTTGATGCTGACATTACAGTAGAAAATGAAAAGATCTTTGTGTCAGAATGGATCTGTAACAAGCTTACCAATAAAGACAGAAAATTTGGAAATAGAAGGAAAATATAGGTCTCATGAAAGGAGGCATGAACGTCAACACAAAAGGGCAAGGAATGAAGCTTTAAAATTTTAAAGTGTCATTTATGTAATAGGAGAAAATAATCCTAAAGCCATTCAAAGGCAAATAATGGGAAGCAGAATAAAATTTTTCAAAGTCCAAATTCATATACACAGTCTTGCCTTCATGAGCCTCTCAGGCCGAATGCATATCCATAAAGAACATATGTGTATAGAAAAATCTCCAGTGAGGAACAATTTTATCAAATATGTTTTCATAGGAATCATTCTGTCAACAAATATTCATTTAATGCAAATTATGTATTGGCTTGTATTACTATTCCAATAGAAATAAGTGGCAAGTTAGAGTAATGGTGAAATCAATATTATCCCTAATTTAAGGGTATCACCAACTTACCTATTAATTTTAGTGAAATTTCTTTTTCTCTTTCTTATAATACCAAATGAGAGCTCTTGACTGTGCTGTATTAGAAAAAGACTCAGGGAATATGAAATCAGTTTTCATAGACTATCACCCACACTTGAACAAGTAATGATAAAATGAATACATAACATTGATTTACCCTAATTCTTAGAATAGACACAATGGCAGCTGGTGTCAAATGAGGTAGAAAACATTATACTGCACTACATTCCGTTAAATGCAAGAGCCCAAAGTCATGGCCTCAGTATCTTAATATTGAAAGCAATGAACCCCACTCTTTATTCCCACCAAAGTTTAGTCTGAAGAATTTGGATAATTCTAATCTGTTCTCAGCTGTTGGTGTGGCTATGCACCACGTGAACAAAACTTAATGAAGTCATTTGTTCTTATATACCCTGACAAAAAGAAACCTACAGAATCAATATACAGTAAATAAAAAAATTAGGTATTTTTTTCTTCTGCCTTACAAGCAACATTCTCAGCCCCTAAAGAAAAATCTGGTCTCCATAAGGAATTCACTCAGATTCCAATCTGCGCTCTTGACTGCGGGCACATTTGTCATTCTAGATCACCAATGGCCCCTGAAGTCAAGACCTCCAGACCATCTCCAACAATTCTATGACCCAGGAAAGCTTTCAAATGTTTGTAAAGTGTATCTTCACTACGAATATTAAAAATCCACATATTTATTTTATTAGTTTAGTTGTGTTCTAAAAGATCACAGGAGATTCTGAAAGCATGTTAAAATGTATTATAAATCTTTTTGCCAAACACAAAAATAATGATAACACTCCTGTATTTCTGTTCATCTAGGACACCAGGAATTGTAAAAATTACCATTGGGTCAATAACAGCTTTTGGGGAGAAAAATAGACTATCGTATTGATTGTATATAATTATTTCAAAACCATAAAATATTAGTGAGGGAGGCATATGCCTTAATATTAAGGCAATGTCCTAATTCATCTGTTTTATAAATGAGAATTGTAAGATTTTGCATTTGCAGGGCGCCTGGGTGGCTCCGTCGGTTAAGCGTCTGCCTTTGGCTCAGGTCATGATCTCAGGGTCCTGGGATCGAGTCCCGCATCGGGCTCCCTGCTCAGTAGGGAGCCTGCTTCTCCCTCTCCCTCTGCCACTCCTCCTGCTTGTGTTCTCTCTTTCTCTCTGTCTCTCTGTCTCTCTCTGTCTCTCTCTCTCTCTCTGTGTGTCCAATGGATAAATACTTTTTAAAAAACAATTTGCATTTGCTAAAGGAAGGGAATACCTACCAATGTTTGTAAATATGAAGGATGTGGGTACCATACAAAAATTATGAAAACCTGCACTTCACTGGTCCAGGTATCCAGACACATTACAGTGAGCCAAACGATGATAGAATATATATACATTTGTTTTTCCTTAGTTTTCACAACAATCTGTATGTATCAGTAGTTACAAATACATCTTTATCTTTTCTGTTTATTTTGTGTGTGACACATAAATAGATAGCGGAGTCTCTGTAAACTTAACCGAGAACAGTTTATTCAATTTCTTTGGCTGACTAGACACAAGACATTTGGGTTTCCTTTCTCTTAGTAGTTTGGGAGTAATAAGACCAACACACACAAAGTTCCTATTGGTGAATCAGACCAGACCTGATTTTACATTGAGATGCTTGAGTCAACAGCCTACAAGTCAGCTGACTTGGTACAGAAGTAGATGAAGTAAAGACAATGAGGAGATGATACTTTACAGAAGTAAAGATGAAGTAAAGAGATGATACTGAATGGAGTGGTGGCTGGTACCATATCTGTAGACCCATGTCTAGAAACTTCATTTTTTTTTACCATTTTTACCAGCTTCCTTAAAGGAAAGAATAAGTCATTGCACTCTGAAGTATTGATAAGAATCTCTTGCCTGGGTAAATTGAGTATGGAGTTAGGTTGTCTCTATTTTTTTTTTATTTTTAAAAATTTGAATTTTATTCTGTCAACAATAGAAAGCACTAGCATGTTTATTACTTGCTGTATTTGTTTCCTATTGATGTTCTAACGAATTACCATAAACGTAGTTGCTTAAAAGAACACAAATTTATTATCTCACAGTTTTAGGGTTCAGAAGTCTGAAAGGGGCCCCAGTGAGTTAAAATAAGGTGTCGACAGGGCTGCATTTTTTTTTTTGGAGGGTTCTAGGGGAAAATTTGTATTCTTTGCTTTTTCCAGTGCCTGGAGGTTACTTGTATCCTTTCATCACATTATTTCAACGGGTTCTTCATTGTTAATTTCTTTCTCCTCTGCTCCTGTAATCACATCTCCTTCTCTATCTCTGACTCCTCTCTCTCTCTCTCTCTCTCTCTCTCTCTCTCTCTCTCTCTCTCTCTTTCCCTTATCAGAACCCTTATGATTCCATTGGGTCCACCCAGATAATCCATGATAATCTTCCCAAGCCAACGTCCTTAAATTAATCACATCTACAAAGTCCCTTTTGTCACGTAAGATAGTATGGGACTTATCCATAGACTCCAGAGATTAGGACAATGGGCCTCTTTGGGGGCCATTATTCTGTCTACCATACTTGCTTTCTTCTTCATTCCTTTTAAAATGGGGGCTCTCGAGTAATGTTCTGTGGCCCCTTGGCCAACTGCAAGACTCTGGACTCCAGTAGAACTTTTGTGACATGCTATTAGTAACAAGGCCAAGTCTAGACCTCAAAGTGTGGTCCTTGACTTATGGAAAAGCCAATCGGCACTACTTAGGACTTGTTAGAAGTACAAATTTCTGGACAAGAGCCAAAGCTCTGGGAATGTGGCTCAGCAATCACGTGGTGATTCGTGGTTACATCTAGGAATCCTTGGTCGAGACTTACATTTTTTAATATGTATTATTTATGTTAGCCATCATTATTTTAAATCAGTGTTAGTTACATCTTCTTAGTTCCGGTGAGCTTTACCAGCTATGGCAAGGATGCCAAGTACTGGGTGAGTAGGCCTTGAGCTCTTTTGCTAGAGCAAGGCAATCAAAAGACACCACGATCTTATGGGAGAGCCATTTCATACTGCATCCAATTTCTTTTTTAAAAATACATTATTGTATTTAATTTTTTTTCCAATTCTATTGAGAAATAATGAACATACATCACGGTGTACATTTAAGGCATACAGCATGAGGGTTTGATTTACATATATTGTGAAATGACTACCACAGTAGCTTCAGCTAACCCTCAGCTTCTCATATAGCTGCAATAAAAATTTTAAAAAGAAGAAAAGAAAAAAGGGGGAAAAATTTCTCCTTGTAATGAGAACTCTTAGGATTTACTCTCTTAACAGCTTTCCTATATATCCTATGGCAGTGTTAGCTGTGGTCATCATGCCACATATTATATGCCCAGAACTTCTTTATCTTTTTTTTTAATACACATTTATTCAGCGTCATGATCAGACTATTACATTTAGCAATCAACAGCATGGGTGCAAAAAAAAAAAATCTACATTAAAACCCTTTGTTGGAATGCTTTACACTTTCCACAGAACAGAAACTAAAATAACCTGTTATACAATTAGTCACAAATACAGTCCTCAAGTTTTTTGCACATACCCATGAGTATTGTCTAAAACATGTCTTCTTTGTAGCAGCTAGGCCCTGCCACCACTGTGCTTGGCTGAGTTCACAAATCTTTGTAACCTGTAGCTTCCCTGTCACTTCTCTGGCTCTCCTCTCCTGCTAAGCTTTGTTTCCTGGCAGTAATTAAAACCTTCTGCCACTGCCATAGCTACTGCTGCTGCTGGAACCACCATAGCCACCTTGGTTTCGTGGTTTGGCAAAGTATTGGCCTCCACCACCATAGGGGCCAGAGCTTCTGCCTCCAAAATTTCCTCCTTTCATGGGTCCAAAATTTGAGGATTGATTGTTGTAATTGCCAAAATCATTATAGCTTCCGCCACCTCCAAAGTTGCTTCCATCATTACCAAATCCGTTATGGCCATCCCCACTGCCACCATATCCACCACCACCTCGACTGCCACCAAAGCCGCCTCGACCACTGAAGTTCCCTCCATGACCAAAGTTGTCATTCCCACCAAAACCACCTCCACCACCACCACCAAAGTTTCCAGAACCACTCCAACCTCTTTGGCTGGATGACGCACTAGCCATCTCTTGCTTAGATAGGGCTTTCCTTACTTCACAGTTGTGGCCATTCACAGTATGGTATTTTTGAATGACAATCTTGTCTACAGAGTCATGGTCATCAAATGTTACAAAAGCAAAACCTCTCTTTTTGCCACTGCCTCGGTCAGTCATGATCTCGATCACTTCAATTTTCCCATACAGTTCAAAATAATCTCTTAGGTGATGTTCTTCAGTGTCTTCTTTAATGCCACCAACAAAAATCTTTTTCACAGTTAAGTGGGCACCAGGTCTTTGAGAATCTTCTCTTGAGACAGCCCTCTTTGGTTCCACAGCTCTTCCATCCACCTTGTGTGGCCTTGCGTTCACGGCTGCATCCACCTCCTCCACAGTGGCACACGTGACAAACCCAAAGCCTCTGGAGCGCTCGGTGTTTGGATCTCTCATTACCACACAGTCCGTAAGCGTTCCCCATTGCTCCAAATGGCTCCTCAGACTCTCATCGGTTGTTTCAAAGCTCAAACCTCCGATGAAGAGCTTCCGCAGCTGTTCAGGCTCTTTGGGAGACTCTGACTTAGACATGACGGCGGTGGGAGGGGAGCCTTTAACGATGCTTACTCGGCGGCGTCCACGGGCAGAAAGCCAGAACTTCTTTATCTTTTAATTGGCAGTTCGTGCCTTTTGACTCCCCCTTCCTCCAATGCCACCCTCCCAATGTCCTTTTAATGACTCTTTTTTTCCATAAAGGTTTTCCTTGGAGAGACTGTTATGTGTCCAAAATTCCATAAAATGTTTCTCAGTTTGTGCTCTCATTATATGCCTCCTCTCAATCTTATAAAATAAATGCTCCCTGTTTTAAATATGAACAGATTGTGGCCGAGAGAGACAGGTTTCACCTAAGTCTGTCTACTCACGGCATGCCCAGCTACTATTTCTGAATGTTTCTGAATGAAGCAAAAGAGGAAAGAAGTGAGAAAGGGAAGCCCCGAAGGTCACAAAAGCACTAAGCGGAAGAGACAGGATTCAAAGCCACATGCATCTGATTTCAAGCCCAGCTTCATTCCATTATGCAACACTGCCTCCAGTGTGTGTGTACCTCTGTGTGTGTGTGTGTGTGTGTGCATGTGCATGCGTGTGCATGTACACCCAGATATAGCCATACAAATATCATGCCCTATACTGTTGATAGATGATTACTATAAATAATGGCTAACTTAAGCTAGCAATCATGAATTATAACTGGTTAGCAGTTTTTAGGTTGAGTCATGCCAATATATCCATTGAGTTACCAGGGAATCTTTTCAAACACATAGACACATAGAAACCCCATATAATAAAAATATCAATTATATATCAGTAGTTACAAATACATCTTTATCTTTTCTGTTTATTTTGTGTGTGACACATAAAAAGACTGAATGTGTCTTCAGGGAGGAATATCTATGGTGAGTTTTCTTTTTCCCATAAAAATCGATGCAAATCATTTATTCATTGGTTATACTCTCATTTACTTGTGTCAAAACATGTACATTTCATAATAAAGTTATTTAATATTATTGACACTTTTAGGAAAGCTGATTCCACTCTAAGATTTTTATTACAAGTAAATTACATGGACTTCTCCATGGAATGTGTACACATGGTAGCAACAGTTATTTATCAATTATGATCCATACATTTCATTGGACTTTCATGCCCCCAGTGCAGGGATTCCTAACTCAAAGTCCATCGACTAAGGGATCCATGGACAGAATTCAAGGCATCCATAAACTTGATACCATCAAATTCTATGCATTTTATCTCATGCATTTATTTTATTTTTTTTTAAGAGAAGTAAGCCTTGATTTCCTTGTTTCACAAATAAACTTGGCTGAATTGGTTGCTTTTTGGTGATTAGTCAAAGAGACCAAATCCCATATCCTCGTCCGACTCCTCCTTTGCTTCAACCTTGGCTGGGGCCACGGCGGCAGCAGGTGCAGAAGTGGGGGCAGCGGCCACGGGGGCAGTGGCCACGAATGCAGATGGATCAGCCAAGAAGGCCTTGACCTTTTCTGCAAGTGGGAAGGTGTAATCAGTCTCCACAGACAAAGCCAGGACCCGCTTGTATCATTATCTCATGCATTTAAAAACATTGATTCTGAGAAGGGGATTTCACCAGACTGTTCAAGAAGTCTGTGATATGAGAAAAAACAATCTGATTTAATGAAACTCTGTTTTATAATAGACACTGTATAATCAATGCTGCATGCACATTTAACCTTATTTATTTAATTCAATTTAATAAAGGATCAGATCAACAAAGAATTAATGAACATAATTCTTCAAGCATGGTCTACATGACCAAGACAATTTTATCCTTGCTTGCAAGAAATTTACTATTTTTTCTCTCAAGTTTACAATTTATTCAGAAAAAGAATATTCTTTAAAATTAAAAATATGTTAATACAACTGCTATGTTAAATGGCAAAAATAAGTTTTAAGAAAGATCTTAAAACCAATGATCTTATACAGATTCCCTCACTTGGTTTAGAGCACAATATCCCTTACTGGAATGGAAGAAGTGATTGGCTGTGGGCCAGATTTATGCACTTATATTTCTGGTGGAAAAATTCATTAACACTAACCATTCTCTAATAGCACTGCACCTGCAGCTCTTTCCTGTAAGTGTTTAGCAGAGGTATGCAACTAGGCAATATTTGATAATGTTTGACACTTCAGGCATTAGTCTCGCTAGGAGCATTGCTTAAAATTCATAACCAGCAGTAATGGTGAGATGCTACAGAACATGATGGATATGTGAATTTGGAAACTCTTAATTTTTATAAGTGATTAAATACTCTAACATGAGCTTCAAGATTTAAATCATTTCACTGTAATTATGGTCTTGATATAAACCATAAATTTCCAATTGATGAATGTAATAAAGGCATGTGTCATGTACATATATATGTAAATGTATATACATACATATACAACATAATTTATTTTCTTATTCAGTCTGTCAGTCAAGTATCACATATTTAATATAACATATACCTTAATGTAATAATATGTGCTCATTCAAGTATTTATTGAGTAAAAATAAAGTATTGAATATCAACTCTCCTTTACCGCTAAGCACTACGGAGGATATACAGTAATGACTAGGGAACTCTTAAGTTTTCAGTGAACTTATCCACACATCCAGACACACAATCAAACACAACCCCAGTGCCAAAATAATTAGTTCAGGTCACAAAAGTTTCTTTGGGAATTCAGAAAATTAAAAGTTCACTGTGATTTGGGAAGCCCGGGGAAAGGTTTTTGTGGAAAGGGAAGCTCAGCTAGGTGTTGAAGATTGTCAAAAGTATCATTTTCTTTTCCTTTTTCACACGTGTGATCAGAGATGGACTAGCAGTCAAGATGAATAAGATGATGGGAGAGGTAACAATGGGATAAAAGAGAGCATTTTTTTCTTTTAATTTGGCCCTCAATATAAACAAGGCTCAGAACAGAGGGGGGCGGACACATATGCAGAAATCCAGGTAGAAGGTTAGCGAAGTAACCAAGGCAAAGCATCCTGAAAAGGACCCCGGGTAATGGCTTTGGTTTGAGTAGATGGCATAGGGATCAGGATGCAGACCCTGGTGTAAGAAAATTAAATAAACTAGGCATGATGATATTTATTCATTTCTTCACTTACTAATTCATGTAACGACTATTTACTGCATGTCTGCCACATGCCAGATAGCATTCCAAGCACTGGGTGTAGAGCAGCAACCAAGACAATGTCCTTGCCCTTGTGAAGTTTACGTTCTAGTCACTCATTATTTGAGTTTTTTTTTTTAATTCATTAAGACTCAACTTAAAAAATAATGATATCCAGGACTCAGACCTCTGGATGCTATTCCAACTGAGTTGCAGTAGAACATGTATATTCACATCTGCTCTGGGCTCCCTTGGTGAGTCCAGTGAGTAACCAGGGCTGAGAGCCATTGTGCCCCGATCAGTCAAGATAGGATATGTTCTGCTTCAGAAACAAATAGCACTCAAATCTCAGTGGCTTAAAATTAAACGTGTTTATTTCTGCTTCATGTTACATATGTACTGCAAGGCTACAGGTCTACTCTGCTCATCATATTCACGGTAATGGAGCAACTCCTACCCCAGATGCTGCAGCTCACTGTCCCAGAGGGAAGGCTCTCGCTCCAGGGATTAAATGCTCCTCTGGTTTGAACGTGGCACACATCACCCCTAGTCATAATGCCCTGGCCAGAACTAGTCACATGAGACCACCCATCTATAAGGGGGCCAGGAAATGCATACCTATCGTCTAACCAGGAAGTAGAACAAGCCATCAGTAGTTGGTGACCAGCATCAAATATAATCATTAAGGATGGGCATTAAGGATAACTGTTGCTGACCAGTATTAGTGATAACCATTGTGCACCATGACTGAAGATAACCATTTTTGACCAGCACTTAGAATAACAGTAAGGATAAGCATTATGTTGACCAGTATTAAGGGTAAGTACTGTAGGCTAGTGTTTTCGGGATAAGCATTGCCTTGACCAGCATTAAGGATAACAACTAAGGATAACCATACGGGATCTATCCTTCAGGCCGGGCAACTCAGATCTTGGGTTTGTGGCCTCCATGTAGCCTATGCTGACCAGTCAACCTCCCCATGTTTGCTATATTTTGAACTACAAGTGTTCCTTGCCTACATTCAGCACCCAGAAGGCATGAGGTAACTCTCTTTTGTATTTCCATGACATGGTGAGTTCAGTTCTACCAGAAGATGCACCACAATGATTTGAAATAATAGATTAACATTGCTGACAGCAGGAACTATGACTTACCTTGGAATCCCTAGCGTGTAGCATGGGGCCTGGCATATGGGACATACTCAAGAAATGTTTGTTGAAGTGATCGGAATTAGCGTCCTGCCCTAAATAAAACCTAAAATCCTAGAACAACTCCTAGCAGCCAGCCTTCACACTACTCCATCTTCCCTCAACTCATTCCTTCCACAGGTTAAGACTTTCTGCCCTGCACGGAGTGTATCCAAATGCCCAGGCTTACGAACTGTTTCCACTTAATTCCCTCGATTCGATGTTCCACAGAGGTAAACACAGTGCTATCTCCGCCAACATATAGCTATGAAATTACTCAAATTTACTCACTGAATTAAGCCTCTGCTGTCAATGCTAGGGAGACTAACTCCAAACAACAGCAGAAGCACCCATCTTACTATGAAATACAATGTTGGAAACTTGTTCATCATAAATACTAATGATTCGCTACCTGGCACTGTCAGGTAGTATTTCTTTACAGAATATAGCACAGCAAAGCCCCGGAGATAGATGCCCAGTGGGGATCCACAGTATTTTCAGATTCTGCCTGTTTTGTGCTCTCCCCCTCTCTCTGCACTTCTCTCTGTACCCATGTGTGCATGCCCGTGCGCACGCGCGCGCGTGTGTGTGTGTGTCTTTGCCTCTGTCTCTCTCTGCCTCTCTGTCTCTGTGCATGTGTGTCTCTTTTTGCCCCCACTCTCCCTCCCTTTCCCACTCTCGCTCTCCCTCTCTGTGTCTCTCTCCACTACCCCTCTCCTCAATGCTTCATTAACTGGAAAGCTGTGTGAATACCACTTTAAGGATATATTATATCCTTCATTTCTACCTAGATAATAGACTAAAAACCAGAGAAATTGCTCTCGATGGAAAAAACTCATTTATCACCAATAAACAGCAGCTGCTGATGCTTGATAACAACGCTGTTCCTCGGCACACTGAAATACTCACACAAGGCTGTGCTAATATCGGAGCATGTTACGCTAAAAATGCTTGATAAACAAAAGTGGGAATATAGGTTGAAAAGGATGTTAAATGAGCAAAGATGGCATCTTTTTAAACTGGAGAAATAAAAGTGGGTATCTCACCTCTGAGATACTAGTGGTGGAGCTCTGTTCAGATTAAACAGTTATTAAGCATCTGTAGTCTCACAAAGAAAAATCATGCTAAGGGATAAATTTAGATGGTTTAAATGGTCCAATTCCCTTCCAGCTGTATATTTCCAACATTTGAAATCCCTTTTGTATCTAACAGGGAAGTCCATGCCTAAGGACCCAAAAGAATAAATGACTGAATGCTGAATTTATGTTCATGTAATATCTATTCTAAATTAATATGAATTCATGTTTATATCTGTCCCAATAGGGTGCCCTTTTGAGAGTTTTTTCAAAACAATCTACAATCTCTGCTTTCATGTTTCGTTTTGTGCCAGAGACTGCCACCTGCAACCCCCTGCCATAGTTAGGATGTAATCTTAAATAGGATGCCTCTGTAGGGCATCGATAAGTCCTTTGGGGAGTAAACCCATTACGCTGGCCACGACAACCCCATCCCCCAAACAAATGGTCTCTTGTCTCTCTAGCATATTCGCCTTCTTCAGTCACATCACAGCCCTTCTTAGGAACTGCTTCTTCCTTTACATCAAATGCATCTCTTGTAGGGCCACCATGTTTTTTCTCACCCTGTCCCCAAGGCTAGAGTTGATCCCAGTTTAGTAGCGATAGCTACAGGATATGATACTTAAGAGCAATTGGCACCCATGTTCCCTGACTCGTGAAGGAAGCTGGTGTATTGGGGAAAAGGGAAAGCCAAGAAGCCAAGATCAAAGACAAAAAATGACTTCCATATTAGTAGACATTATCAGCATCCTACCCGTATCCCTCTGAGAATCCCTTTAACTATTTCTGTGCAGCCCTCTGTCAGCTTCTGCGGGCTTCTGCTTCTAATGGTCTACACCTGTGACTGTCGGGAAGCGGCTTTGGGGTTACTAGCACTTCTCTGTGCCTTGCTACTAATGTTCCACACCTGTGCCTCTTTTAAAGACACCATCTTTTTGGCCACTAGAGCTTCTTGATCCTGACTCGTGGAGCCAGCAGTGCCTGAGGTTATGTTTGCCCAGGGTGGGGGTTGGGGATTTAGTCAATGGCTGACTGGTGCAGGCACATGAAAATCAAGCTCCCTTGTCTCCAGTTAGAGCAAACTCTGAGTTATAATTTATACGTCGGAGCTACCCTGCAGGATTAAGCTGAAGCTGGGACTTGACCTGGAACAGCGTCCTTGTTTGCCTTCTACAGCTTCCTGTCCTGCTTCTCATACTGCCTTCCTGGTTTCTCCAAGGAGCACAAGACACAGAAAGTAAGACAGCGTGCAGGTGAGTCACTGGCCCCAATCATCCCCAGGACTGTTCAGTAGACCTCCGAAGTTTGGTTCCTAAGATGCCTGGTGTTCTTCCAACCCCGTTTCCTCTTCATAAACTGGCTCCGTTAGGGGTTCTGTCACTTGCAACCAAAAGAGACCTGATTAATTCAACAACCGAGACACCCAGTTCAATGGGATATGGTGTGATCCACATGTTATTTTATAGAATATATGTTAAGATGAACAGAACCGTTTATGTGTCTGACTAAACCAATGGATTGACAGCTCTTTATGTTTCAGAGTTGATTAGTCGACTCCATGAAAATGATCAGATTAGTTTGTAGGTTGCCAAAAATCCAGAAATAGCAAAATTAAAACCACTAAATCAATCAATAGTATTTAGTAAGACTTTACTGTGCACAGAAGGACAGTTCATGAACTGGGAGCCTCCAAAAATAAGAACACATATGAAGCTCAGGGGCATGAAGTTATAGGATGGCTTACAAAGTGAAAATGAGGAAGTTATTTAATCTCTACAATGACTGGTTATTACAGCGGGGGTTTCCAGATGGCAGGGGATTGGGTAAAAGTGATTATCTCATAGCATTTTTAGGAAGATGACTTTATTTTATGATTGTCAGAGGCATTTACAAGAAGTAACCTAAGCTAAGTTTCGTTTATGTTCATGAAATAAGCTAGATTTGGTTTTGCTTATGTGGCTTAAATGGTTCTGTCTGCTCAGGGAATTCTCAAGTCCGGTCTCCATTTTATATTTAATTTTAACAGCATCTAGATATAGTCACAGCCTTACCACTTAACAGCCTTTGAGACAGCACAGTAGAGAAGAGTTGGCTCTGTCGATTCGTGTAGTTTTACAGAAACTGGTATAGCAGAATACTGAGCAGGATATTAATAACATTTCCAATCTTATTATGATTATAGACAACATGTGATTTGCAATGAATTTTAAAGGCCCAGGAGAAGTTTACTGATGCTAATTATAAAAAACATTTTGACAGCCACCATCTGGAGCAAGCCTTAAGTGAATATAAGCTGCTAAAAATGAGTTTAATATGATAACCAGTTTATTGGGCAGGTTACAGAAATATCTCTCTACAAACTATTCATCAGGGATTGAGATCATTTGCTCAAACTTTTCTAACATTTCCCTCCCAGTTTGAAAGGAGAAAGCACAACCACTAAAGACCCGGACTTAAATGAGTTATAGATTTGGGACTAATTGGTGCCTGATGAAAGCTATTCAACCATGGCCATGTTATAAAGGAGAAGCCAAAATGGGGCCCTGGCAGGAAGGCCCATAATTACTATGACAAAGAAACAGCAATCTCAGTGCTAAATTAAAAATGGAAGGTTTTTTTTTGCACTTTTCTTGAGAAAGGAGGTTCCATGAGACTGTCTCTTACTCATATAAATAATCTGTGAAATAGTTATTAAATATTAAATTTAATATTGGGAAAAGCGGCTTGTGCATCATTCTCACTTAGTGGTTACCCATTAATTAATCCACTCACTTCAAAACAATGAAGTGACGGCATAGATACAATGCCAGGTCACAAACTCAAACTATACTTTAGTGACTTTCAGATATGCAGACTCTACTTTCTTTACCATTGATAACAGAAGTGGGACAGGGGTCAGTGGGGGGGAGGAGCGTGGTCATCTTTCTAATGTGTTTTATTTAGAAATAACTTTCCTGGTAAAGCAGATTTGAGGTATCAAGTCAATGCCTTCTCTGTTTCATTTGCAAATAAGGTACCTTCCTATAAAGGCTTTCATCAGTTCTTCATGTCAGTTTCACAAATATTTCCCAAGGAAGGAAACAGGCTCAGTGGTGCTGATGGGTTTCCATCATTTGGATTGTGCTTTTGTTTATGATCTAGGCTACTATTTGTTCCTCTCTCCCTCCTTCCCTCCCTTCTTCCCTTCCTCCCTTCGACAATTGGTCACCCACAGTTTGCAGGCATTGGGAATGCCAGAACAGCTAAGGTGGGTCTCTCTCCCTTGTGAAGCTCACAGCCAGCCAGCGTTAGAGAGGGACAACATGTAACAACCACCAATATGATGTGGCAAATGCTAAACTAGATCTAGATATCAGATCCTAGGAAATGGAAAGTGGCTGGTAGATGAAGCGGCAGGCATCGAGGAAGGAAAAATTTAAATCACTTGTCATTTGAATTTTGTCCCACATGAAAAGCAGAATTTTTCCAAGTACAAAGGAAAAATGAACTTATGCATGTCAAGGGTTACCTCACAAGCAGAGTAATAAAGGTGTGGAAGCACAGTAGGCAAAAACTGAGAAATTCTGAGTAGGGTTATCCAAGATAGAAAAGTATACAGATCCCCTATATCTGGCTAGGCAGCACAGGGAGAGCAGAGCAGGAGGAGCATGTTTGCAAGCTAAATTACATTTGGTTTTGTGTTCCCATGGTGCACCCCCAGTAGAACAGTCTGTTAATCAGGAATATTCTTCTGCCACAGTGGAGAACCTGGAAGTCATTCAGGGAAACAGAGTAAGTTCAATCCTAGGGTTGACTGGCAATTTAGTAGAGGAAATAGTCTGCATGCCTTTGTAATATTTATTTTTTTAAGATATTATTTATTCATGAGAGAGAGAGCACGCACACACAAGGAGGGGGAGGGCAGAGGAAGAGGGAAAAGCAGGCTCCCCACCAAGCAGGGAGCTCCATCCCAGGACCCCGGGATCACGACCTCAGCCAAAGGCAGATGCTTAACCGACTGCGCCACCCAGGTGTCCAGCAGGCCTTTGTAGTATTTAGGCTCTTGGGTTACACTCCACATATGTGAGACTTCTGAACTTAGCAATACGACCATCCCCAGACACCACCAGCGGGTGAGGATAGGACTCCTAATATAAAGGCAATCTTGGTCTGGATTAATTAGTGGCAAGACAGACAAGACCTCACTGGGTAAAAATGTTCAGTATCTGTAACTGGATGGGATAGAAAAAGCAGGCTCAAGCGCACCTCAGCATATCAGAAAAAATTGGAAGTTCTCGGGCAAAGTTGTAAAAACAAGAAAAAAACGGGAAACTTCAAAATTTAGAAATTGCTACCTACTACTCTTCAATATGTTAATACCCTAAATTCCCTATATCTGAAAACATCTTCACAATTCAACTAAGAGTGATTAAGGGCTTTCTACGTGCAGACATTGGTGAAACACTCCTGTTGTAAACTTGGTTCTCAAAGAGAGAATGCTAGAATCTACTGGAAGCTATGGGATAAAATTTTACATCCTGAAAAGTCAATTTTACTTGGTGAAAAATATCTAAGATATTTCTATAATAAAATTGTAATGAATAGGGACGCCTGGGTGGCTCAGTCAGTTAAGCGTCTGCCTTCGGCTCAGGTCATGATCCCAGGGTCCTGGGATCGTCGGGCTCTTTGCTCAGCGGGGAGCCTGCTTCTCCCTCTGCCTGCTCTGACTGTCGCTCCCTCTGCTTGTGCTCTCTCTCACTCTCTCTCTCTCTCTCTCTCTCTCTCCCCCCCTCTCTCCCTCTCTCTGACAAATCAATAAATAAAACCTTAAAAAATTGTAATGAATATAATGTGGATTCATATGTAGAATTCACTTGAAATTTTATGGTAAAACAAAAGATTTCAAAAAAGCTTTGAGGGGCACCTGGGCGGCATAGTTGGTTAAGCATCCGACTCTTGATCTCTGCTCAGGTCATGATCTCAGGGTTGTGAGATCAAGTCCCGTGTCGGGCTCCATGCTAGGCATGGGGCCTGCTTGGGATTCTCTCTCTCTCTCCCCCTCTGCCCCTCCCCTCCACACTCTTTCCCTCTTTCTCTCCCCACTCTGGAAAAAGAAAAGATTCTTTTTCTCCTTCTTCCTCTGCCCCTCCCCTCCCCTCTGGAAAAAAAAAAAAGCTTTGAATTTTCTGTGGGTCCCTTACATTCTCTCTGCCATTAGGGGAAGGTCAGTGGAGAAATTTGAGAGGTATTTCTTTTATTCACTTCTAACAAATGTGTAATGTTCCCTACTTCACACTTGTCAAGGTCAGGGTTCGCAGAAGTTATTAATTTGCCCAAAATGTTACAGCTCCCTTGTTTGGAACATTTCCACTGATGCTTAAATCTCAGTTTGAACAGAAATAAACATAAGACAAGCAGATAAGGGCCAAACTTCACTTCTCAGGGTGTATTATTATATTTTAGCACTGACATTTCAAACTGTCATCCGGTTGTGCTGTTTCTGTCTAAACAATAAAAAATAAAAACATTTAACTAAGTGTTCCATATGTACTACAAACGGAAAACTTGCAAAGCTCCTCAAAGCGAACCATTTCTGTGTTTAAAATTTCTCCTAAACTTTGAGTTGTCTTTGGAAAAGCAGCACATAGTTGCTGCCATCAGGAATGCCAATTTTTCATGCCCTAATTTTACCCAGGGAGATCAAATGACGAGCCCAGGCACACAAAACTGACATGAGTTCACCTAATTTAGGAAAGGCTTCGGGGGTGATTGACATAATAAGGCAAACCTTCCAAGGAGCTGTGGCCACAGATGGAGCCTAAGATGTAAGAACTCCTTGAAAGAAACTTACTATCTCAAGATCTAGGGCTTTTTCATCTTTGTAATGCAGGCAGACACGGGGCAACACTATTGATATGAAACACTATTATTTTTCACCAAGAGCTATATAGTTGTTGATGCAAGGGCTTGCTCAGGAATGTATGCAAGATACTGCCTTCTGGCATTGAGCATCCATAGCCACCCACAGTATCTAAAGGCCTGGAAGTCTAAAACCTACGTTGACCAGACTCCCTTGACGCTAGTCTTCCAGATGTGATACAGGTTCTGCCAACTGTATATACTCATAGGAGATACGGAAAGTGGGAAGGAGATAGAGGCCATTCTTTTCCATGTTCTTTGGGCATAAAAATCGGGCTCAGCTGGCATGATGCTGCTGAATTTCATAGTCACTGTGGCAGTTTCCTGGCTGCATTGTGGTCATGTTGGCATATGACCTTGAAGTCAGCCTAGAGACAGCCTCCTGATTCAGATCCCTCTAACCCTTCCAATAGTTCCATAATCAACCAATTCCTTATATGAAATTCCTTTCTGCTTGAAATTCCTAAAGAGTTTCCTTCTAGGGAACACAATGGAAAGCATATCTACAGTGCCACTATGAGTTGTCAGCAAAAATGAGACTTAAAAAGCCAAATACATGGATCTGAAGTTCTAGAGATGGATGGGCATTCCCTCCTTATTTTCTGTGGTATTTTTTTTTTAGCTAAAGACGATGCAGGGCTTATGTAGGATGGGTGCAGAATGGCTCCAACTGACCACTGTTCTCTGCACGGGTTTAGCGGACCTGGGTACCATGCGAACCCTGAGCACAATTCAGTCATCCCGAACAGGGACACCTGGGACCACAAGTGATACGATATGCTCATGGGAAGCTCTTTCCAGTGTTGGGTATTTCTCATCACCACAATATATGAATCTGTTTTCTGGAGTTGAGTATTTACCATCGTGATTCTATTCATTGTATCTCCAAGCAAATTCTCAACTCTGGCTGTACATTAATATCACTCAGGGTCCTTTAAAAATCAGTTGAGCATAATTCACGGAACACTTTCATAGTGAACAGAGAAAGCCCAGTAGAAAGGCATGTAGAATGTTCTAGTGACAACTGAAATACTCATAAACATTCAAAGAAGGGGGACAGCAGCGTGGCTTGGAGTTGTCCAGAAAGGGATGATAAGGGAGGAGTGACAGGCTGAACTCGGAGCAGTGAATGGAATTCGCACAGATGAAAGAAAAGAAAGGAGGAATCCAGGCAATAGAACTAGCCCCACAAGGTAGGAACAAAGCAGATGTGAGCATGTCATGTGATGCTGACAGTTGAGAGTCAACTGGCACGAGAGGAGCAGGAAGGCTGGAAAGTGGGAGGCAGGGCACAGATTTGGTTAAGAAAAGGTGGGTCAGATTATAGAGGGCCTCAGAAGCCAAGCAGAGGAGCCTAAACTAGTGGCACCATGGCACTGGAAGGTCAGTGGAAGGGATGGCCTTGGTCTTCTGTCAAGATGACCGATGGTGCCGTCTTTGGGAAACTGGTATTCCTGAATTGAAAAGTATCTGAGCTTGCTAATGGAAGCTGAGCTCTGGACCGAGGGAATCTCTTGTCTGGGAGTGGGGAAAGATGGGACAGTAACTTGGAGTTTAAGCGGCCTCACAATTGTGTATCAGTCGTTACTGATTGTCACAAGATCCGCAGGAAACAGGAAGAATATGTTGGGAAAGCTTAGTCTTTTTTCACCGTATGACCTCACGTTAGTTTAGCTGACACGTGTCGGGAACACCCTCAGTGCTCCACCTGGATCCCTTGTGATCCCTTTTGCCATGGCCATGCAGCCTCCTCCAGTTACTGGGACCTTTGTTCCTAATACCTGCACCTGTGAATCTCTTTGGAGGTCACCGCCCAGACAGCTGGAGCTGGAGCTTTATTCTACACTGTAGAGTGCCAGAGATTGATGTTCCCCGGACACCCTGCTCCCCCTTTTCCCGGCAGCCCTGGACCAATGACTGACAGATGCCAGAATATGAAAGCCTAGCTTCTTTCCTCCCAGGTGAGACAAAATCTGGAGCATAGCTTATACCCCAGATCTCCCCTGCAGGATCAGACTGAAGCCAACTTTTGGGGGAAGTTTGCCCAAGATTGCAAGCTTTCGTGGCATCCTGTCTGCCCTGCCCTGCTTCTTCCACTCCCTGACCAGCCTTCCCTAGGAGCACATCCCTAACATACCGTGTATACGGGAATCCTTGCCTCGGGGTCTTTTCCAAAGGACCCAACCCAGGACAGCACACTACCATTTGCAAAGTGTTCTTACACAGGCCACATTGGCTGTTACTCATTGTGGGCTTTTATGGTCCTTTCTTCCACCTCAGATTGTTTTTAAGATTTTATGTATTTATTTGAGAGAGACAGAGCACGAGCGGGGGGAGGGGCAGAGGGAGAGGGAGAAGTAGACTCCCCACTGAGCAAGGAGCTGGATGTGGGACTTGACCCCAGGACCCCGAGGTCATGACCTGAGCCAAAGGCAGACGCTTAACCGACTGAGCCACCCAGGTGCCCCCACATCAGATCTTTAATGGATAATTTTTAAAAACAAGTACCAGGATGAAGCTGAGAATCTGTCCAACAAGTCAAAGCAGTTACTCTCCATTTTGATCAAATCTGAAGTTGTGAATCAGTACATCAGATTCAAGCCTTAAATCTGATATTATTGGATGCAAAAAAGGACTACTTTTATAAGAATCACAGCTTAGCAAAGACTTCTCCGTTCATATCTCATTCCTGGCTTTAGTACAAATGATTTGTCTTACGCTCCAGAACCAATTGCACTGCTGTAATAGTTCAGAATCTTGACCGCAGTTCTCTATTAGTAGAACAATTTTTTTTGCAGATTCAGTTGATCCATCACCTAGTTTCATATGCCGTCCTAAAAACTGTCTCCTCCATTTTTAATCGACTCAAAAACATTGTATAAATCATTTTCTTTTTGTTACACTAGACAAAATTGTCTATATTTTCTTTCACAACCATATGCAAACACACACACACACACACACACACATTCTTTTCTTAACAGAAGTCTCTTGTTGAATAATACTATACTTCACACTGAAGTACCTAGCCTAGTGCCTGGCTGTAACCGGAAATGTATTTTTTTGATCTTGCATTATTAGCAACACTGCTTTTCTCTCTGCTTCTCATTTGCAATTACACACTCAATGACTAGGGCAGGGAAAATACTGCCTTCTTTAGGAGGAGCCTGGAATGCATTGGGAATCCCTCTTGGACGGAAGAAGGAGTCCACTCCTTCTGCCCTGGGGAGGATGGGTGGAAGAAGAAGGAGGCCAAGAGGAAGGAAAGCGTGAGAGCGTGTGCCTTGGCCTCCCTGCTCCGGGTTGAATCCTGCAGTGGGGAGGTCTCTTACATGGTCTGCGAAGTTGAAAGTGCAGTGGTTTGGGGGGTGCACTGCTAACTGGGAACTCCTGAGATGGCAGGCATGACAGGAGGAAAGACACTTAATAGAATGGTGCTGACGTGACATGGCTGTGTTAGCCCCCATTTCCCATATGTGGAATGAATCTTTAAGTTTCTGGTCACACTCCCCAGGGAAGGACCAGAATAAAGCTGAGAATCTACGGGGGAACTTGCCATGGAAGGTGCCTGTGGAGGAGAAAGTAGCTTAGCATCTGAGGGCTACAGGGAAGGCCACACAGGGAACGGCTGGACAGAGGAGTGAGTCAAACCTTGAAGGGTGCGCAAAGCCAGAGAGAATCAAGGTGGAGCTCAGGAAGGAGGAGCGATGGCTGACTGTAACGAGAAGACAGACCACAAGATCTGTAAGCCATAGACTTGAGCCGCGGATGTCAAAGGGCAGCCCGGGCCAGAAGCACAGCAAGAAGGGTAAGCAGGAAGATGGCCTTCATGGGGAGCTGAAATTGAATTGACTGACTATTCCATAATATGAACTGAATCCTGCAAAACAGATTATTAAACCAGAAGAGACAGAAAGTCTGTTAGCTTTTTGTATCCGTTATCTATGGCCACGCATAATTTTCTATTGCGGCTGCGATAAACCATCAAAAAGTTATGGCTTAAACAGTGCAAACTTACCTTACAGTTCTGGAAGTCACAAGTCCGACACAGGTCTCACTGGGCTAAAATCAAGGTGGCAGCTGGGCTACATTCCTTTCTAGAGGCTCTAGGAGAGAATCCATTTCCTTGCCTTTTCTGGATTCTAGAGGCCGCCCCTATTCCTTGGTCCATGGCCCCCCTTCCTCCTTCAAAGTCCGCATCTCTCTGACAGTTCTGCCAGAGTCACATCTCCCACTGACTGACTGGGAAAGACCTTTTAAGGCCTCACGGGATTAAATTGGGCCCACCCAGATCATCCGGAATAACATCTACATCTCAAGATCCCTAACATAATCGTACCTGCAAAGTCTCCTTGATCGTGTAAAGTAACATATTCACAGGTTCCAGGCATTAGCATCAACATCTTCAGGCAGCCATTTTTCTGCCTGGCGCAGGCCAACATGAGGCAGAGACCTCAGCGGGCAAGCATAAACACTCAAGGCCCCTCAAGGCCTCGGCTCAGAATGACCCTACGGCCACTCCCACCTCATTTCATTAGCCTGGTCCAGAGTCAGAGTAAGAGGTGCCACAGAGTTGCATGGCAAAGAGCCTGCATCCAGGAAGAAGAAATACAGCCATTTCTGCCACCCTACCCCATCTCACACCCCCACCCCATACCACTTCCTCCCAGGAAGCCAAAGAGAGGTGCTAAAAGCCAACTCTGGCCACTCTCTGCTTGCATGTCACTAAACTGAAGCTGTGTGGTTAAGACACAGAGCTACAATGAATATTAGTTAAATAGGATTTATTTTAATTCTGCGGTGAACAGGACGGTGATTACAGGAGCTTATCGGAGCTGAAGAAAATATGAAGTAAATGAGAATAACACGGCCAGATCATCTTGGTTTATTTGGCCACTTTTGTTAAAGTGATCGTGTTTTCTGCTTAACTGTCGTCACAATTTTGTGGCTTCCCAGCTGGGTCTTCACCATTTATAAAGGTAGCATTTCCTACATATCTACAAATTCAAAAATAAGAGAATCTGCCTAGGCAAGTCCCGGACTTAGGGGAAAAAGCAAAATAAAATACTAGCAGAAACATAAATATAGCTATTTGGTAAGTAGTGAAAATCCAAACATTTTTACCAAGCTGTATTTTTCAAGTCCTGTTTTAATCAGTTTGTCTTTTTATTTCATAACAGAGCTGCTTTATGTGAGCATATGTATTCATTTCTGAAAGAAAACTTTGAAAGTTGTGTAACAAAGAAACTTTTTAAGATTATATTAATTTTCTCCTGAAATATACTCGTTTGGAACAATGAGCCCAGATGTTTTTTTTCCTAAAGAGATCAAGGCAAGCTCAGAAGCAGACATCACGTGCATCTATCTGAAAGCAAATTTTGATTCTTTGACTGTAATGCAGCAGGTCATGCCAACCGCATGCCCATGACTGCAGTCAGTCATTTTAGCTCTCCTTGCAACTGATCATCAGGCGATGCTTTTCTCAGTCCCTCCCTGTTCCTGCATTTTCAGATCCTTTCACTGCATCCACTCCTGGGGGTGTCATCACACATCCCCGCCTCACTCCTGATCCTGAGCTGCTCATGACACAGGCATCCTCTGATGGATTCTATCGGTTCCGGGGAGGACAGAGTGCCCCTGAGCTGCCTGCATTGTGAAGAGTCCTGTACGGCAGGGCTGATCCCAGGCATCGGGCGAGCCCTCTAGAGTCCCAGCTTCCCATGCACCTCTCCCATAGCAAGTCATGCCATTGCATTACAAATAGAGCAGGAGCCAATGTGCAAAAGCTGGCCCCCTTACGTGCCCCTTCCAAGTTCTCTCCTTTGACCCTCTTCATGCACTCTTTTCCACCACACTGACCTTTCTGTCTCGGGGCTTTTGCACGGGCTGTCCCCTCTGCCTGAAATCCTTATTAATTCAGTTCACAAATATGCCTTAGATGTGTCAGGCACTATTCTATTTTGTGTGAACTAAACATCTGGAGACCCCTGCCCGAATGAAGTATATACTCTCTTTCTCAGGATGTTTTATGGCTGCTTTCTGAGTCTTCTCCGGTTTTTTAGCTAAAGAATTTGCACACTTTAGTCACCCAAGGCCATGACTCCCCACTTTTCCCTTCATTCTTACTATGCGTCACATTATTTGTTTATTGCCAGGCTCGTCATTTTAGAATGTGATCTCCATAACCGTCTTGCTCTCGACTGGTGCCAGGAGCTCTACAGGCAGTTGGAGAGAGAGAGGAGGTGCACAGCATGGTTCACTAGGCTCTGTAATTGGTGCATCAGAGCTCAACCTCTGCTCAGATGGATTTTTACTGGAATGCATCTATGGGAATAAATTTTCATTTATTATAGTTGGCCATGGAAATTATGCCTAGCAGTAGTAGAACTATATGATTAATGTCCTACAGTCAATTTTAGAGATGGTTGTTCTAAAGCTTGTTTACTGGGGCGCCTGGGTGGCTCGGTCAGTTAAGCAGCCAACTCTTGATTTCGGCTCAGGTCATGATCTGAGGGTCCTGGGATGGAGCCCTGCATCTAGCCTCGCGCTCAGTGGGGAGTCTGCTGGAGATTCTCCCTCTCCCTCTGCCCCTTTCCCCCTGTTGGCGTTTTCTCTCTCTCTAATAAATAAATAAATCTTTTTAAAAATAAAGTAAAACTTGTTTACTTTTGAACATAACAAAGTGATTCTGGGTAAGATGAAAAAAATCCAGATCTTACAAAATATTTTAGAAAGCTGTGATTGTCTATTGCCGAGACATACAGTATTAAAATGCCGAGTCATCTCAGCAGGAATGGGCAACCCTTGTTGCAGTTAAGGTTAGGGACAAGGACATTGATACTCAAAAAGACCAGAGGTGATGAGTTCTTGAGGTTATGGGTAAGCTTCCCTGGCCTTGTGGAGCAAAGGTACAATAAATACCACCTTGATGGCATCTCCTTTCTCTCCCTCCCACTTCGCTTAGCTGGTGGGGTGGCACAGGTGTAGAATTCAGCTCCCTCAGGAAGCAGCATGAAAGCCAGGAATGGCACTTCTCGAACACAGATAAGCTGTCGTTCTTGAAGGTTTAAAGGAAGACTGATCCCATTCCCAGTGCATGGCAGATGCTGGAATGCCTTCAGATCTAGATAATTCTTTGGGTACATGGAGACTTCCTCTTTCCCAACTGCACCCAAAGAAGCTTCCGGTATAGCAGCGGCAGTGTGTGCTGGGTCTTATCTTCAAAGCAGAGGGGGTCTGCATCCAACTGCTTGACTCTCAGCAACACCATGAGACAAAAAACAGCAGCCCTGGAAGAGCCTGGGACCCTTGGGCCAAAGCAACAATAATAACAAAAGGTTTCCATTGCTCTTTGTTCAAGGTAATAGAACTGAGGCCGTTGGACCAAAAAAAACAATACTAAAGCTCGTAGAATTATCATGAAAATGGATTCATATGAATGGAAGAAACACACTCTGGCAAATAGGAGGTATCAAGGCTAGAAGTCGATTAGTACAAATAAAAAAATCACGAGAAATACTCTTGTTTTGGGTCACCTGGGTGGCGCAGTTGGTTAAGCATCTGACTCTTGGCTTGGGCTCAGGTCATGATCTCAGGGTCATGAGATCGAACCCCAAGTCTGGGGTCTACACTCAGTGGGAGTCTGCTTAAGACTTTCTCTCCCTGTGCCCCTACCCCCCGACACACACACACACACACACGCACGCACGCACTCTCTCTCTCTCTCTCTCTCTCAAATAAATAAATCTTTGATTAAAAAAAGGAAAGGAAATACATTATCGGTTTCATAAATATTTAAAGCACAGTTTTGAAATGAACCTGTATTTCCCTTGAAGTAGGATTGTACCCATATAAAGGACACTCTTAAAAACACTTCACTGTATCGAAAGTCTCAGTGAATTTTTTAGAATCAAGTCTGGAAGTCCCATTGACATTGAAAAACTGACTGTTAATCTGCTTTGTCTCTGTAAGAGATTAAAACTTTTTTCTTACACAAGTCTGAAGGTTATGCATTAAAGAATATATAGATGGAAAATAGATTAGTGGTTGCCAGGGGTGAGGGATGCAGATGGGGGTGGGTATGCCTCTAAGTGAGTAGCACAAGGAAACTCCTTTGTGGTCATGGAACGGTTCTATATCCTGATGGTGGTGGTGCTTACATGAACCTACACATGTGATAAAATTGCATAGAACTACACACACACATACATACACACATGTGCATGCAAATGCATGCACACAAACTGGCAAAATCTGAGTAATATCTGTAGATTGTACTAATGCCAATCTCCTGGTTTTCATATTACACCATAAGGCACAGAAGATGTTACTGTTCTGAGAAGCTAGATGAAGGGCACACAGGACTTCTCTGTACCATTTTTCAACTTCCTGGGACTCTTTGTTTCAAAATTACGTTTTCAAAAAGTTAAAGGGAGTGTGATTTTCACAGGCTGGAGTAAGAACTTCCTCACTCAGAATTTGATGAGCAACAGCCAAAAAGAGGCCTAATGAGCCACATATGTCCCGTCTCATGTGTGTCTCACACAGACATGGCCAACCATGTGGTAATTCAGAATTCCGGGGTCTGAAAATGAAGAACAATATCCCTCTTGCCCAAAAAAGTGTTTTTATTTAAAATTGTGGGGTCAAAATCCTATTTTTTATGTCTGCCTTAAGTTGGGTTCCCCCAAAGCTGACCCTGACACAAGGATGTAAATGCACATAGTTTGTATGAAACATCATCCCAGGAAGCACCAGTGGGGAATTAGAGGAAGGGAGGAAGCCAATTAAGCGTTCATTATAGGGGCGCCTGGGTGGCTCAGTGGGTTAAGCTTCTGCCTTCGGCTCAGGTCATGATCCCGGGGTCCTGGGATCCAGCCCCGCATCAGGCTCTCTGCTCGGTGGGGAGTCTGCTTCGCCCTCTGCCGCTCCCTCTGCTCATGCTCTTTCTCTCTCTCTGTCTCAAATAAATAAATAAAATGTTTTTTTTTAAGTACATTATAGAGCAAGTTCCCACTATAAGACACTGAAGCCCAGTCCCCCTGGGGAACTCTGTGAGATAGTTTACACCTCTCAGAGTTATGTAAAATGAGGGAAGTGGGAGATGGGATATTTTTTGTGTCATTCACTGAGAGCTGCATCAACTCCCCAGAACTCCCAGCCTGCTCTCCTGGTTGACAGAGAAGGTCCTCAGGAAAAAGGGCATGCAGACTTGCAGTTGGAAACTTTTGAGTCCATGGGAATGGCAAGTGCCTGGCAGGTATGGGCACCTCACCAATAGTGGCTTTACAGTGACTTATCAAAAATACTGAAAGGATGATAAAGTGAGTCAAAACATGACCTCTCAAATTATGATATCAACTATGGATAAAGGTTAAGTGACTTGTCTGAGATTAAATCATGTAACCGCTAAGGCATAGGACCTGTCTTTTCTTATTGGTTGCTTGAGAAAGTATCTCATTGTCTTTCATGTCCTGGAGTTTTGCAATGATATGTCCAAGTGTGCTTTTAGGTTTTTTTGTTTGTGTTTTGTTTTTACTTTTTGTTTTCTTAATTCTTTCTGAAATACTTGTGCTTCTGAAATCTGGGGGTTAATTCCTTCATCAGTTATAAAATAATCTCAGCTATTATTGCCTAAAGAAACGACTATTTCACTTTCCTGCCCTTGAGAACTCAGTTAAATGTGTTGGCTCTTTCTTCTCTTAAGTCTCTTCCCATTTCTGTCTCTTTAACTCTCTGTGTTTCATTCTGGAGCTTTTTTCTAGTCCGCTAGTTCTCTCTTTAGCACTGTCTAATCTGCTTTAAAACTAAAACTAGCAAGTGTGTTTTTAAGTTTCTTGGCCATTTTGTTCCCTTCAGAAACCCACTTGGTTATTTTTCAAATCTGCCTGTAATTTTCCATAGTTGTCTTTGATTCTCTTCTTTGTCTTTAATACCAAACATATTTTATTATTTTAATAAAATGGTTCCATTATCTAAAATTCATGGGAGTATAATCCTGCTGTGATTACACCTGATGATAAGTATGGTTCTCACTTATGATGGATTGTTATCCTGTGAGCCTCCTATTTTGAGTTGTGAGATCAAGTTCAACGGGGTTGTATGTCTAAGAATCTATATAGCCAGGACTGTGGGTACATATCTTCATAAAAGATTTCTATACGCTTCTTCCACCTACACTGAGAGTTTCACTTCTTTCTTAACGCTTTTGTTTTAATTCCTTGGCTTCGTGGTTCTTGGACCATCTGTTTGAGGGGCAGGTCCATTATGAAAAATTTTCATGGGAGACTTTCCCCCACCCAGAGCCCAGGCCAACACATACAAGCTTCCTTTGATATCTACCTGCTCTACCTGAAGGATATTTTTTCTTATCTATCCTTTAAGTCTGTCAGTCAGGATCCAGTCTAGGTATTTCTTGTAGGAATTATGGAAATAAGTGCAAATATAAACCATCAGAGGTTTTTGAAGTATGAAATTCAAAGAAGACACCATTTCACCACTGGTTTCCTGAGAAGTAGGAAGTTAGTACAATCATCCAAGTCAGTCACTTCAAAATGACAGCTCAGAAGCTCATAGCTTCTGCATAACTTTGGAGGGTGGTTCATAGTATTACACCAAGAGGGCACTGTAAAACTTTACATCTGCAGCTCACACATCTGTTCATGACCACCAGCAGAAGAACAACAACATCAGCTTCTCTTCCATCCCCAACTCTTTCACGATTCTGTATCACTGGCCAAATCTAAGCCAAAATACTTTTTACAGGGGATTCTCAGGAATGTTGTTCTCAGGCATCTAGCTACTGTAATTTGGATAGAGCATAGGAATTTAGAAAGGTGATTCATGCCAACAACAATCCAGTAAGTGAAGGATATAACTCTTCAAATTCGTGGGTTTATTCGGAAGACATGGTTCGAGATTTCTTCTAATTTGAAACCAAAAGTCCGTTGCCTCTTTCTATGTATTAAAACCCAATACTTGATGATACTAAGACTGGCAACCTTCATCCCATTCACCCTAAGGAATTGGTAACTTCCAATCACAATTTGATTTCTTGTTAATAGCCACCTCTTTTTCCCTCTGCAGATTTCCCTATTTGTGTGTGTGTGTGTGTGTGTGTGTATGTGTGTTTATGTGTGTGTGAACTACATACTTAAAGTTTGTTATAGTTTGTCCAGCATTTCATAGCAGGAGAGTTTTCCCTTTAGCAAGATCATTGTATTGCTGGAACCATAATTGTGTGCAATTTTTGTTGTGAGTTCATCTATTTTGGGGAGGCCGTGGAGTTGTGGGGAGGGGGAATCCTGTATTGCTCTGGATTTTGGAAGAGACTTTTCCCCCACTGAAATGGTGGTTTTTATTCATCTCATTTAAATCTTTTTATTTTAACTGCTCAGCTTGAGGTTTCTGTACCATGCAGATAGTATCAATTCAGAACCCATTCTTCATGATTTTTTTTCACTGAGATATAATTGGCATGTTGTGTAAATTTAAGGTGTACAACATATTGATTTGATGTATCTACCAATTACCACCCTTGTGTTAGCTAAGATTCAGGCCTATCACATCACATAATTATCAGTTCTTTTTTTGTGGTGGGAACAATTAAGACCTAGTCTTTTAGCAACTTCGAAGTTTATAGTACAGTGTTATTGTCTACAGTCACTATACTGTGCATTCAATCTCCAGGACTTATTTATCTACTGGTTGTAGTTTTGTACCCTTGAAAAACATCTCCCCAGTTCCTCCACCCTCAGCCCCTGGTAACCACCATTCTACTTTCTGTTTTTGTGAGTCCGGCATTTTAGATTCCACACATAAGCAATACTATAACTAATTGTCTTTTCCTGTCTGACTTACCTCACTTAGCATAATTCTCTCAAAGTCTATCCATGTTGTTGCAAATAGCAGGATTTCCTTCTTTCTCGCGGCTGAATACTGTTCCATTGTGTGCGTGTGTGTGCCATTCTTCTTTAAAAATTCGTCTGTTGACAATTTTTCCATATCTTGAAAGTTGTTTCATATCTTGACTTGTTTGTTTCCAAGTTGTTTCCATATCTTGACTGCTGTGAATAATGCTGCAATAAACATGGGAGTGCATATATCTCTTCAATAACTTGTTTTCATTTCCTTTCGATATATACCCAGAAGTGGAATTGCTGGATTATAAGGTAGTTCTATTTTTAATTTTTTAGGGAGCCTCCATACTGTTTTCTATAGTGGCTGAACCAATTTGCATTCTCAACAACAGTGCACAAGGGTTCCCTTTTCTCCACATCCCCCCACGAACACTTGTTATCTCTTGTCTTCTTGATGATAGTTCATTCTAACAGATGTGAGATGATATTTCATTGTGGTTTGGTTTGCATTTCCCTGATGATTAGTGGTGGCCATATTTTCATGTACCTGTTGGTGTTTTGGATGTCTTCTTTGAAAAAAATGACAATTCAGTTCAGAGGCCCATTTTTTAACTGGATTGTTTCGATTTTTTCTTATTGAGTCCTATGAGTTCTTTATATGTTTTGAATATTAACCCCTTATCCAATATATGGCTTACAAATATTTTTTCCCATTCCATAGATTGTCTTTTCATTTTATTGATTGTTTCTTTTGCTGTGCAGAAGCTTTTTAGTTTGACATAGTCCCACTTGCTTACTTTTGCCTTCGTTTTTGTGCTTTTGATGTCATATTTCCAAAAATCATTTCCAAGAGCCAAGGAGCTTCTTCCCTATGTTTTCTCCTAGGAGTTTTATGGTATCAGACCTTATGTTTAAGTCTTTAATCCCATTTTGAGTTAATTTTTGTGAGTGGTATAAGATAGGGGTCCAATTTTATTCTTTTTGCATGTGAACATTTAGTTTCCCAAAACCATTGAAGAGACTATCTTTTTCATATTGTGTTTTCCTGGTTCCCTTGTCAAATATTAGTTGACCAGATGTGCATGGGTTTATTTCTGTGTTCTTGATTCTGTTCCATTGGTCCATGTGTCTTTTTTTATTCCAGTGCCATATTGTTTTGATATCTATAGCTTAATAATGAAGTTTGAATTCAGGAAGTGTGATGCATCCAACTTTGTTCTTCATGCTCAAGATCACCTCAGCTATTCCGGGTCTTTTGTGGTTCCATACAAATGTTAAGATTGCTTTATCTATTTTTGTGAAAAATGCCATTGGAATTTTGACAGGGATTGCCTTGAATCTATAGATGGCTCTGGGTTGGATCTTCATAATGTTTCTTTTTTTTAATGTTATGTTAATCACCATACATTACAACATTTTTTTGATGTAGTGTTCCATGTTTTTGATG
>NW_027397078.1:33406740-33470575 GCF_003265705.2 Callorhinus ursinus
TAGCACATACCCTCCCCAATGTCTATCACCCAGCCACCCCATCCCTCCCACCTCCACCATTTCATAATGTTTCTATTCTCACAGACAACTCTTATATTTACAGTATCCCTCAGCAGATAGTGACATTCTTTGTATCTTCCTCAAGGAGAGGAAGTTACTCCCTTAGCATTATTGGAACAGCCTCTTAGGGCTCTGAGCTTTATTTATGGAGCTCAGGTATAACTTCCTTACATCTGCAGCTTCAAGCCCACATCTTCTGTCCCTGTGTGGGCATCAAAATCCAACCTCTAGCTCCCTGAACCTGATACCCCCATGAGCCTCCACTGCATCAGCTTCTGCCTCATGCTCTGGTGGTGGTTTCTCTTCATTTCTAGTATCAGGGGATTTCCTTTCTTTTCTTTCCAGTCCAGCTGTATTGAAAAAGACTGCTACTTTTTGTCCAGCAGCTCTGCCTATTTGCTTTTCCTTATCAGCTCAGTCTGCCATATTGCTGGAAGCTTTGAGGCATTTTTCATTTTATCTAATATCATCTATAAAGGGCAAGGGGCTACAGCCTTTCAAGTGTTCTCTTTAGTATATACTTGTAAATGTAAAAAAAATAAAACACAATGAAATAGATAAGACACATAAAAGGAATCAGTGACATTGAAAATAGCAGAAATGGTTTTAAAAGAGATGTTAGCTCAATTTTACATTTTTTAGTTTAAGAAAGAAAATACATCTTGAAAACATTGACCATACAGTAAATCAGAGGAAGCATGGAAATACGGTGCATGTTGAAATCAATAATGTATTTTGATAAAATGTTTTGTGACCTTCATGTAGATGACTTATTCATTATGGGCTAATAAGCTCAGGTAAGGGCATAGCTTATTAAGGAGCACAACTTGCAGGCATTTGATAGAACAACCTGATCTCAACCTGGAAGGAGTTGATGGGGGGTAGATTTTCAGCATTTATACTCATGATACAGATGAAGACAGAGAAGACAAAATAATGTAGGCAGACAGCAAAAAGCAAAGAGAGAACACCGTTTCCAAGCCACCTTGATGTGCTGAAATGCTGAGCTAAATGCACAAAGTAATTTTTTGAGAGTGAAGGAGAATACAGGGTGTTCTTTGTATAATTGACTTCAATGTTCCTTATGCCAATGTTCTACAAAAGCTGTCTGGTAAAATCTAAGTTCTCTTACATTGAGGTATAATTTATCTACAGTGTAAGTGCACACCAGAGTGGATATGTTTTGACAGGTGTATACATCCAGGTATCCATCATCCAAATCCAGGCATAGAACCTTCCCATCATCTCAGTGATGCCCATTCGCAGTCAATCCTCCCTCCCAACCATGGGCAAGCACTGTTCTGATTTCTAACACAAAAGCTTATTTTGCCTGGTGTAGAACATCATATAAATGGCTTCACATAATTTATAGACTTCTTGCCTGCCTTCTATTATTCCAAATAATGTTTTTAAGAGTCATCTATGTTTTTGTATATATCCATTGTGTGGGGAGGTTTGGGGTTTTGTTTTGTGTGTGTTGTGTTTGGTTTGTTTTGTTGCTGAAAAATGGTCATTGTATGAATGGACCATAATTTGTTTATCCCCATTCTCCTATTAAAAGTGCAAAAAAGAAACTCCAGGCTGGGATGTGAGAGCATCTTGGCATATCAAGATGATGTAAAGGGCTTGGGCTTAAAGAATCAGAGGGAAATTCTCTTTGGAGAGTATTATTGGAGTCCTGTGCCCTTTTCCCCCTCTCCTCCCACAGTAGGGGAAGGGAGAGGGAAGTTTCCCAGCTCACTTCAGGCCTAGTGAGACAGACTAAGAGGACTGCTCAGAAGGCTCGGAAGCGTTGCATACCCACAGGGATCGCTATTCACATTACAGCCTATGTAAATGGTGATCCCACCGCCATATCATTTGGCGATCAAGGACACGGTGGCTCATGCCAGGAAAGAGGCTGGTGGAAGCAGCCCATGGCATCGGAGTAGGGGGCAGTGTTGAGAGCCATGCCCCCCCCACCACCTGTTGTAAGACAGTCATTCTATCCATCCTTTGGACAAGATGTGGGCTCTGAAAATGGAAGGCAAATTCGTTTTATTTTAAAAGGAAAATTGCCTAAGAAGTCTTCCTGATATGGATCAAAGTGATCTGAGCAGAAAGAGGTTGGCGATATATATTTGGATGAAGAAGTTGCAGAGAATGTTCCTCAGCAGCCAGTCAGAGGGGATACTACACTGAACAGTATCAGATGTTCCCACTGGGAAATCTCTGAAAAACTCTGAAGTGCACCAAAAGTCAGCTCTAACTGCTTGCCAAGCCTGGTGAGTATAAAGAGGAAATCATAATAATACCAGTCATTTAAGACCTTTTCTGCCCCCTAGCTCCATTCCTTATGCTAGAGGGTTCCAAAACTAAGGTCAGCCAACTGAGAAGGAAAGAGGAGGAGATGGGGCTAATTGAGAATGAATCCTGAAACCTCCCAAACTGTATCTCTACCTTTCCCAGCCCAGTCCAACGCCCAGCTTAGATCTGAAGTAGGCCAGAGAAAAATTAGAGTTAGAATAGAAGTATCAATTATCAAAATAAGACTATGCTTATGACTGGAGGGCTGTTATTATGTGAGAATAACCGGAAACATTATGGGACCTGCTCTGAGATTTCCCTTCAGAGGAAAACAGTCCCCTGAGCAAACGGAGAACAGAATAAAGTTGTTTTATATGCATACCCAATTGAGATCTATGAAAAATTTCATTAAATAATTAAAATCCAGGGGGCACCTGGGTGGCTCAGTTGGTTAAGCATCTGCCTTTGGCTCAGGTCATGATCCCAGGGTCCTGGGATCGAGCCCCGCATCAGGCTCCCTGCTCGGCATGGAGCCTGCTTCTCCCTCTCCCCCTCCCCCTGCTTGTGTTCCCTCTTTCGCTGTGTCTCTCTCTGTCAGATAAATAAATAACATCTTTTAAAAAATAATAATTAAAATCCAGTGTTAAAACATTTGATAGTAGGAATACTGCCTATATTTTCCTAAGACTTATTTTAATATTTTCAATAAACCATCCAAACTTAGGGCTACAGCTAATTAAAGACGAGGTCCAGAGGACATCATTGGGTTGCCGACTCAGTCATATAAGAATAGATTTACAATCTTAGCAGACATAAACCACAGATGCTTGCTCACCTAAAGAAGGGTGAGATTTTTGCCCAGCAAATTTTTGTTGACATCTTGATTACCCATTATATTTTATTCTAAAGTTTCAGATTTAAGAAAAAAAGAAAAAGAACATTTATATTTTCAAAAAAGGCAAGGTATGAGGAAGTGTAATTCAAAACTGCAAAACTATTGAGTACAAACTTTCTTTTTAAAAAAAAAGATTTTATTTCTATTTTATTAAGTAAGTTCTATGCCCGATGTGGGGCTTGAACCAACAACCCTGAGATCAAGAGTCACATGTTTTGGGGCACCTGGGTGGCTCAGTTGGTTAAGCATCTGCCTTCAGCTCAGGTCATGATCCTGGGGTCCCGGGACCGAGTCCCACATCAGGCTCCCTGCTCAGTGGGGAGTCTGCTTCTCCCTCTCCCTCTGCCCCTCCTCTTCCCCACCCGGTGCTGGTGCTTTCTCTCTCTCTCTCTCTCTCTCAAATAAATAATTTTTTTTAAGAAGTCACATTTTCTGCCAACTGAGCCAGCCAGGCACCCCTGAGTACAAACTTTCAAAGTGATTTTTTCCATCTATTTTTTGATTAGTGGCTTACAATCAATTGAGTTATACTACAAATACGATTTAAGTATCATGATAACCAAAATCGCTAGGTTGATCATTGTTCTACCTCATTATTTGGTCATAGCCAGAATAAGAATTGCATTAAGAAAAATACCAAATCTCTGCTCGTGAGATGTAACAAGTTAATGGCAGATGATTGGGTAGTTAACTAGAGAGATTTCACTGCTGAATTATCCACCATAACTGTGTAGAAATATCTTTCTCATCGGTAAAGATGGAGAATTCTGCTTGCCACCTGCTGCTTCATGAACACATACTCCTCCAAATAAGAGAGATGTTGTAACTGCAAAGCACCGTGGGTGTAATTGGACCTTCCTAGAAATTCCAGGGCTTCAGCAATGTATTCCTTCAAGCTTTGCTCAAAATGTTCTTCAGAAGAAGAAACAGATAAAAAAGGCAGTAAATAATTTGCTCTGAAAAAATAATAAAGTCAATGAGAGGAAGCCTGAAATTAAAAATCTGGATGCCAAATGTCATGGCTCATGCATTCCACTACAGTGTTCATTATTCCCTTTATTTATAATACATGACATTTAATAAGTGATTACTGTGTGCCCAAAATTATGCCCTTGGAAATTCACAAGAAGAGTATAAACATCATTCAGGAAATAATGCCGGTGATTGTGAAATAAATAACAGTATGGACTTCAGGAAAATCTGTAAGTAGATAGTAGAGCCCGGAACCACTTCTCTCTGTTTTCAATTTCCCAAGCTAACTCACCCTACCAGAGGACCAGTTCCTTTAGGAGTACTCTTCTTGGTAAGCCATGACCTGACTACCAACACTTGCGCCTCTTCTAGGAACAACCTATGAATTTCCATCAGTCAGGGACCCAAGGTACCTCCAAGTCAAAGAATTCTCAACTCTTTGATAAATCCATCTTCTAGTGCCAATGGTGGTAACCCCCCCTGTTATGGTTCACCCACTTCAAGCATTTCTTGATTTTCCTTTGGAAACCAGAATTTTCAAGTGGTATCATAGGTGGATAATGATAATTTCATTGTTCCTTATTCATCTTCTACCTCATGAGCTCTAAGTATTTTTCATGCTCATTTCTAAAACTCCAAACACATCCTCTCACATTCACATTATGACCATCTAAATTGGAACAATTTTGAGAGTGAAATGGGGAGCTGTGAATAATTATGCCGGAACAATACACACAAACTGTAGCTGTCCAAGGCAAACCAGGGTACATGGTCATGCTCCCTGTAACATGTATGCAAAACAAAAAGAAAAGACTGAGAAAACGCTGGGAGCAATAAAAATTTCAGTCATCCCTGCTGCAACTCACTAAGCCAACAACAGAATTCCTTGACATGTGTTGTAGTTGGGTGATAAATAAAAGGGGTCTGTTAACAAAATAGACCTAATGTTCAGATATTTTTAGACGACTTGGAAACAAAATTAGGCCAAACAGATAGACTTTTTTGGGTTAGAAAATATCTAATCCTTTCATTTCAGGAATTCCACTTCTAAGAAATTTGTTCAATGAAATAGTTACGGATATGTGCAAATATTTGGCTACAAAAATGTTCATCCAGCAGTACTTAAAGAAAGGGGGAGAAAAACTAATTTCCAAAAATAGTAAATTGGATTATATAAACTGTTATATCCATACAACAAAATTCTATGCCATCGTTAAAAATAAGAATATAGTTTAAATATTTAGCAGCAGGAGGGGCACCTGGGTGGCTCAGTCGGTTAAGCGTCTGCCTTCGGCTCAGGTCATGATCCCAGGGTCCTGGGATCGAGTCCCGCATCGGGCTCCCTGCTCAGTGGGGAGCCTGCTTCTCTCTCTGCCTACTTGTTCTCTCTCTCCCTCTGTCAAATAAATAAATAAATAAATAAATATTTAGCACGAGAAGAAGTTCTTACTATAGAAACACTTTTGAAGCAAGTTATGCACTATGTTAGATTCTGTTTTATTCTAAATTTTTGAACTATTTATTGAAATATGTCTTATTTTAGTAAAAATAAATTTGTCTCCAGGAACAAAAAACAGGAATGATTACTAGTAAAATGTCAACTAGAGGATGGGGTTATGGCTGATTTAAAATCTTCCTTTGAAAAAATAAATAAATAAAATGAGATCTTCCTTTGACTTATCCATATTTTGTAAGTGAAAATATTTTGTAAATACATAATAAAATTATAATGATGTTTTAACATTATGTGGCATAAATTACAAATGTCAGCAGACCCAAGGATGACATTCTGCCTCTGATCAGTGGACAAACTTGTGGACACATAGGGTAGATAAACTGCACCTCCACCTCCATCTTTATAACAACAGTCATTCATGAAGTTGGTTCCATTCTCAAAAACAGCACCTCAAAGGCAGATGTAATTAAATAAACTATTCCAATGCTCATTCTGACAATCAAGCTATCTCCTGGGGTCAAGGAGATGACATGTGTTGTCCTAAATGGCCAAATCATGGAACAGTTTACAACATATTGACCACTGAAGATTTTAAATCTTCCTCATGTTCCAGGAAGACAGTCCCCAGGGTTCACCCTGAGAACATCCCTGTAATAGATGGGACTCAGACAGATTAAAGGATATGGGCAAGTAATGGCATCCTTTCGAGAGGAGATGTTAAATGGTGTCAGACACACAATTTCTCCTATAGTTTGATTACACTTGCTAATTGGTTTTAAGAAATAAAGGGTCAGGGGCGCCTGGGTGGCTCAGTCAGTTAAGCGTCTGCCTTCGGCTCAGGTCATGATCCCGGGGTCCTGGGATCGAGCCCCGCATTGGGCTCCCTGCTCAGTGGGAAGCCTGCTTCTCCCTCTCCCACTGCTGCTTCCCCCGCTTGCGCATTCTCTCTTTCTTTCTCTCTCTCTGTCAAATAAATTAATAAAATTTTTAAAAGAAAAAGAAATAAAGGGGTAGGCCCTTGGTCACTGAAGTGATTTAACCATATCATACAGTCTGCTGAAAAACTGAATTATCCTACCTTTAAATTCTAAAATAGGTTGCAAAATTGTTGTAAAGATATAGAATGCAAAATGAAGTAGCCTGTTCTCATAAACTAGAGGATACTTTTTGGGGAAGGCTCATGACTAAGGAAGTTGATGATAGTATTTTGCTCAGCGATGACATATCGTCACTTGCAAGTAAGGATAGTTCACTTCACACTGAATGTAGTAATTATTTCCCTTCTCCACACCTCACTCCTTACTCTGATGGTACCTTTTTGAAAGAGAAGGAAATGCAGGTAGGTCAATATAGGGTACTTGATCTAAAGTTGACATTTATGTAAGTGTGCATTTAAATCAAAGCCTGTTCTTTTTTAAAGACCTAACTACATTTATTTTTTTAAGTTTTTATTTTAATTCCAGTTTAGTTAACATACAGTGTAATATTAGTTTCAGGTGTACAATATAGTGATTCAACAATTCCATGTATCACCCGTGCTCATCACAACAAGTGCACCCCTTAATCCCCATCAACTATTTAACCCATCCCCCCAAACCCTCCCCTCTGGTACCATCAGTTGGTTCTTTAGAGTTAAGAGTCTGTTTCTTGGTTTCTTTCTCTCTCCCTCTCTCTCATTTTTTTCCCTTGTTTGGTTTCTTAAATTCCACATATGAGTGAAATCATATGGTATTTGTCTTTCTCTGACTTGTTTCACTTAGCATTATACTCCCTAGTTCCATCCATGTGGTTGCAAATGGCAAGATTTCATTCTTTTTATGGCTGAATAATATCCCATTATATAGATATACCACATCTTCTTTATCCATTCATCAATCGATGGATACTTGGGCTGCTTCCGTATCTTAGCTAGTGTAAATAATGCTGCTATAAACGTAGGGGTGCCTGTATCCCTTTGAGTTAGTGTTCTTGTATTCTTTGGATAAATACCCAGTAGTGCGATTGCTAAATTGTAAGGTATTTCTATTTTTAACTTTTTGAGGAACCTCCATACTTTTTTCCACAGTGGCTGCACCAGTTTGCATTCCCAAAAACGCATGAGGATTCCTTTCTCTCTAAATCCTCGCCAACACCTGTTGTTTCTTGTGTTGTTGATTTTAGCCATTCTGACAGGTGTAGGGTGATATCTCGTTGGAGTTTCGATTTGCATTTCCCTGATGATAAGTAATGATGATCATCTTTTCATGTGTCTGTTGGCCATCTGGATGTCTTCTTTGGAGAAGTGTCTATTCGTGTTTCTGGGCCTCAGCTTGTAAGTAGATACAAAATAGCACCTCTCTCATAAGGTTGTAGTGAGGACTGGGTGCGTTTTTACGTGTAAAGTCATTATAACACACATGGCCCTATTAGTGAGTGCAAAATGTACAGCATCATTATTATTAATCAGGAAGGCCATAGAAAAAGTAACATTTCAAATGAGCCTTAAGATATGAGCAAAGAGTTAATCAGAAAAAGGAAGAAAATATGGAGGATAGGCCATGGTAAATGGAATATATAAAAATAAAGCAAGATACGTACTTAAAAGCAAAATATATAAATAATGGAATAATATCGACACAAAGAAAAATTTTGCTTTCTCCCATAATCATTTTTAACAGCTATATTTGCCCTCAAATGCAAGTTCTATTACCCACACCTTTCTGGAATTTACTTATTACAAACTGCAATCTGACCTTTGATAAAACGTTAAACTGACAAGCAAACCAGATTTTATTAAAATAGAAGAAGTCAAGAATTGCAGAACATTAGAAGAGGATCCTTGTTTTTATCTCACTTCTTATCTTCTGTTTGAGGAAAATAAAATCAAAGGCTGTCAATCCAGTCATTTTCTGTTGCAAAATCAAAGGAAAACTTAGGCTAGGATTTTTATCGCAGTAAATAAAGCAATGGCAACTTCAAATTAGCTGAAGCTTATTTTTCTTTGTTTTCTTTGCTTTTCTTGTAAATGTAAACATGAACTTTCATGTCATTATGAGATCACAGTGCCTTTACCAATATAAAAGTGTTTACATCATTGAAAAATGTTGCAAAATAATTGATTTGAGTTTGGGGCAATTTTTGAAAACTTTTGATATTGGATACCTTCAAATATCCACAAGAAGAAAATATATATATAATAAACTCTCATGTGCTTCTCGCTCAAATTCATCAAAGAATCAACATTTTGCCATCTTTATTTCATTTATTCACACACACACACACACACACACACACACACACACACACACACCTTTTTTTTTTTTTTTTTTTTTTGCTGGTGCATCTTAAACCAAATGATAGACATCATGTCATTTCATTGTGACTATTTTAGTTTGTCACTCTGATAAGGGTATTATTTGTAACTTAACCATTATACCATTAACCTACCAAACAAAATTAATAATTCCTTAATATCATTATGGTTCTTGAGTTTCTGTTAATTCTCTTACAGATCTTCCTTGATTTATGAGGGGGCTACATCCCAATGAACACCTTGTAATTTGAAAATATCAAAAGTCGAAAATGCATTTAATACACCTATCCTATTGAACATGATAGCTTAGCCTAGCCTACCTTAGACGTGCTCAGAACACTCATGTTAACCTACAGTTGGGCAAAAGCATCTAACACAAAACCTATTTTATTATAGAGTTTGGACTATCACATGTAATTCATTGAATACCGTACTGAACGTGAAAAACAGCCTGGTTGTCTGGGTATAGAACAGTTGTCAGTGTATCAGTTGTTGACCCTTGTGATTGTGTGGCTGACGGGGAGCTGCAGCTCGCTACCCTGTCCAGTGTCATGAGAGATGATAATACTGCATATTACTAGCCAGAGAAAAGATCCACATTCAAAATTTGAAGTACAGTTTCCGTTGAGTGCATATCACTTTCATACCATCATAAAGTCAACAATCATAACTCAAACCATTGTAAGTTGGGGACCATCTGTACTTACTTATTTTTTAGTTCTCATGATACAAATTGTTGGATAAACTTGGTTATTTGTCTTGAAGAATGTAGCATGGTTGGGATTTTGATTAGTTCCTCATGGTATCATTTAACTTGTTTCTCTCTTTCCCAATATTTTCCGTAAACTGGCAGAGAGACCTTGAGGCTCCATTCAATTCAAGTTCAACTGTTTTCATTGAGAATAACTCAAAGGCACTGCTGTAAACATCCTAGTGTATCTTGGAATTAGGCACCCGATCTCTGTCCCATTTGCAGTGGCGTGAGAATGATTACTAGGTTCATGGGCCCCAACCAATATTGTGAAGTTAGCAAGCTTTCACCCAATAGTTTGGTATTTATTCGTGGTCTTTGGTGACATTCATTATTTCTTTAACGGTTGCAAAAATAATGATTTTCTAATTCTGTTCTATACTTGTTACCCAGAATTGTTCTATGAAAAGGAACTTCCCTTCATAAACTATTGTTCACCTTCACATACCATTCATGCAGGAAAATCAGAATAAAAGCTTGACTCTGATACTTTATTTATCCATTTTCAGCAAAATATGCAACCTGCAGAGATCCTAATTTTCTGGCTCTCATTATCCTTTTGACAGAGTCAGCATAGTCTTCTATAGCATCCCCTGACTTCTCATACAAAGAGAGTTTCAGCCTCATTTCTCCCAAGGCTTGCTCCAAACATAGAATCTGTCATTTCTCCAAGGAGCCTTGGTTCTTTTTTATCAAGAAATTGTATTTTTACAACATAGACTGGGCTATAAAAGGGCTTATTGCCATTGGATTGCCATTAACTTAAGACCTTCTCAGTGAGCAAATTTGGGGGAAACATTTTATGACAATGAGAAACAATAAGTTCATATTATATTTTTCTATTCACATCTAAGACTACAAGGTTTTTACTTTGATTTTACACTTGTATCTTTTTTCACACTGAAAATCTTTTAACAGCTTTATTGAGATATCTTTGACACATAAAAATTTTACATATTTAAGGTGTACAACTTGATGTTTTTTTAATTTATTTTTTTTAAATATTTTATTTATTTATTTGACAGAGAGAGAGCAAGAGAGGGAACACAAGCAGGGGGAGTGGGAGAGGGAGAAGCAGGCTTCCCGCTGAGCGGGGAGCCCGATGCGGGGCTTGATCCCAGGACCCCGGGAACGTGACCTGAGCCGAAGGCAGACGCTTAACGACTGAGCCACCCAGGCGCCCCAACTGGATGTTTTGATATAGGTATACATGTGTAAAGATCACCACAATCAAGCTAATTAACATATCCATCACTTCTACATAATTACCATTCATGTATGCAGTGAAATTTAATTTGAGATGTAGCTTCCTAACAAATGTAAATATACAGCACAGCGTCAACTATGGTCGCCATGCTGTACATTAGATCTCTAGAACATATTCATCTTATACAGCTGAAAGTTTGTACCCTTTGACCAACTTCACTCCAATTCCCTCTCCCCGCCCCCCGCCCCCAGTGCCTGCAACCACCATTCTGCTCTCTGCTACTAGGGGTTGACTATTTTAGATTCCACATATAAGAGAGATACTGTACTATTTCTTCTTCTGTGTCTTGCTTAGTTCACTTGGCATTCTGTCCTCCAGGTTCATCCATGTTTTTGCAGATGGCAGGATTTCCTTCTTTTTTATGGCAGAATAATATTCCAGTGTGTAAATAAATAAATAAATAAATAATCACATTTTCTTTATCCATTCATCTTGCAAAGCACCGAGACATCGGATCGCTGGACCACATAGTAGTTCTATTTTAAATTTTTTAAAAACCTCCCTACCATTTTCCATAGTGGCTGTACTAACTGACATTCCCACCAGCAGTGCACAGGAGTTCCCTTTCTTTCACAACCTCACAAATACTGAAAATCTTGATTTCTAATCACAGTAACATAATTACTTATTTGCTTTAGGTAAAATATGCCCATAGTAATTACAAAAACACCAATGGTAATACGGGTGTTTTAATTAATATTAGCACCAATATTAATTTTACTACTAGCAATAAAGTCACAGTACAGTTTAAGATTTCTTTGCGTTTCTTTCTGTCCTCAGGAGATATCCCACTAGAGATGTACGAACAGTATACTGTGTTTTGAAGTCATTTGAGGTTATTGCTTTTTCTACATGCTTATGACATCACCCTGATATATAACTAAGTTTGTTTGTTCCAATTTATGGTCAATTGTTTTTATTTTTTTAAACTCCAGTATAATAGGGGTGCATGTATCTTTTCAAATGAGTGTTTTCATATTCTTTGGGTAAATACCCAGTAGTGGAGTGACTGGATTGTATGGTAATTCTATTTTTAGTTTTTTAAAGGAATCTCCCTACTGTTTACCGCAGTAGCTGCACCAGTTTGCACTCCCACCAAGGGTGCACGAGAGTTCCCTTTTCTCAACATCCTCGCCAACACTTGTATTTTGTGTTTTTTACTTTGGCCATTCTGGCAGGTGTGAGGTAATATCTCAGCGTGGTTTTGATTTGCATTTTCCCGATGATTAGCGATGTTGAGCATCTTTTCATTTGTCTGTTGGCCATCTGGATGTCTTCTTTGGAGAAACATCTGTTCATATCTTCTGCTTATTTTGATTGGATTATTTGGGTTTTTTGGTGTTGAGTTGTATAAGTTCTTTATATATTTTGGATACTGACCCTTTAGAAACAAAACAAATGAGCAAAGAATAAAAGAGACAAAAAACAGACTCGTAACTATGGAGAACAAACTGATGATTGCCAGAGGGGAGGTGGGTAGTGGGGAATGAGTGAAATAGGTGATGGGGATGAAGAGTACACTCATCATGATGAGCACTTAATAATGTATAGAATCGTTGAATCACTGTATTGTACACAAGTTAATATAACACTGTATGTTAACTATACTGGAATTAAATAAATAATAAATACCAAAAAATTAAAAAGGGATTTTTAACACCATAAATAAATAAATAAATACATAAACCAACTCCAAATCCATCTAATATATTATATATATTACCCTTTTATAAGATGACCCACACACACAAAAATTGAGATAATTCCATAATCCTTATGTTCCTGGTTCACAATACAACTCATAATTATATTTGCTAATTCCACAATTACATAAATATGCACGCACATACACCCATGATAGTGAACACACACACACAACACTAAAATGATAGTGAATATAAGCAGTCACTGGATGTTCCTCTTTAGCATTCATAAAGCCAAAGGTTGGTATGATGCCATCAACTGCCTTAATAGGCGGGGTCCACACCTTTGCTTTATAGTAATACTCTTTGGATCATTGTATGGAGCCAGTACTTGGATATTTTACTGTACTTTCCCATATGATGGCAGGGGTGATCCTGGGGCATAAAACTTCATCAAAGTGACAGTAACATCAAATAAATAAATAAGTGAATAAATAATAAAAACATAAAGAATAAAAAAAGGGGCACCTGGGTGGCTCAGTCGGTTAAGCAGCCAACTCTTGGTTTTGGCTCAGGTCATGATCTCAGGGTCCTGGGATCAAGCCCCACCTCAGGCTCCCTGCTCAGCCGGGAGTTTGCTTGAGGATTTCTCTCCCTCTCCCTCTGCCCCTACCCCCACGCGTGCTCTCTCTCTCTCTGAAATAAATAAATAAAGGTTTTTTAAAAATGCCAGTAACATCCTTAGATTGCAGGCAAATCACGAGAAGCTAGGGAAAAGCAAAGAATTCTTCCCTACAGGTTTCAAAGGAAGGATGGCCCTGCTGACACCTTGATTCAGACTTCTAGCCTCCAGAACTGTGAGAAACTAAATTTCTCTTGTTTTAAACAAAAAAATAATAATGATGACAGTAATGTCCTTGACAGTTCAGGAAGGAGAGGTTCTATCATTATAAAGTAGAAACTGTGATCCTGAGTTCATGAATCTGGTTTCAAATCTTGGCTCTACCACTTAGAAGCTCTTAAATCTCAGATAGAAGAAGATGTGAAAGTCAAAGATATTCTTAGAAGGTTGTGAACCTCAGACCTGACTTAACCATGCCTCAAATCCGTTAGCACTGGAGCTCCTTGTAAATAAAATCTTTGCATGCTGCCCAGCTTTGGTGGCATACCTGGACTTCACCTAGGTCCATTCAGTGGGCACATATGACAGATGCACAATGAGGAGGGAAGAGAAATTTGTTCTCACTCTTTTCAGATGTAGCAGCTCCTAGAAAAACCAACTGAAATTGTATCTGATTCAAGGTGGTCATGGATGGAAGGTCACTAAGAATCCGGATGTCCACTGTCTACCCCTCCCCACCCCCACATTGTATGTGAACTTCTTGTATTTCTCAGAGTAGAAATTTAAGATTTATACTCCCTGAAGAGAAACCACACTTACCCAGGGCTTTGAAAAAGTTCATAATATTTATTTGCAAAAAGAACTTCACAGACGTTATGCTAGCATTTCGCTTCAAACCATGGGCATAGATATTACCTAGGGAACTAGTAATTTTAGTAGATAGATACCAAAGTCACTGGAAGACAAATGATCCAGAATCTAGATTCAGCTATTAGAGAAGAATGAGTTTATCTGATAAACAAGTTGCTTTAGCCTTTTTTTTTTTTTGCTTGTCGGTTGGATCAAGTTGCACCATCTCAAAAACCAGTTGCCAAGCAACAGATAAAGCTTCCATTGGACCGTGAAAGATCCAGCTTAATAAATCTTTTAGCTAACCTCTTTCTTTGAAAATTATGTTCCCCAACATTCCCCAGGTATATAACCTGTAAGGTAGAAGATTTTTAGCTCCACAATTTATTATCTAAGGTACAAATTCCACTTGGACATCAATATGCTGTTATGGTTGACATTTCATTTTAAAATGAACTCAAAGAAGAGACCCAGCAGGAAGGTAGGTGGGCTAGTGTCCAGGGTGTTTTCTTTGAGCTGGGCTCCGATGGAAGAGGATACTCCAGAGGTAACTCAGGATCAAAAGTAGCATATGTATTAATGAAGACAGAGATAACCAGATTTGAAGCCCAGTTCCATTACTTATCAGCTCTGGATGTTAAACAAGACTTTTTAATCTATCTGAGTCTTAGAGTTCTCATCTGTAAAATAGCAATCATAATAACAGAATGTGCCTTACGAGGTTATTGAAAGGATTAAATGAGAGAATACATGTAAAATGTTTAGTAGGATGTCCAGAATACAGAAAACACCCAACAAACGTTCACTGGTGTGATTTTACACTCCTGGCACCTTTGTCCCCTCCCTATTCTGGGCCACAGCTTCTAGTCTCTGAGCATCCTCCTGAACTTCCTTATTTAGGCCATCGTGCATTTGCCTTTTCCCAATGTTTGATTAACTGCTTAGTGTAGAGGAAGGAGCAAACTGCTTGGCATCATGACACCTGGGTTCAAACTCAGATTTACTGGGGCGCCTGGGTGGCTCAGTCAGTTGAGCGTCTGACTCTTGGTTTCGGCTCAGGTCATGATCTCAGGGTCATGAGACTGAGCCCCGCATAGGGTTCCACGCTCGGCACGGAGTCTGCTCTGCTTGTCCCTCTCCCTCTGCTCCTTACCCTGCTCGCGTGCTCGCTCTCTCTCTCTCTCTCTCTCTCTCTCTCTCTCAAATAAATAAATAAATAAAATATTTCTTTAAAAAACTCAGATTTACCTCATAGTCATCCTATGACCTTGGAAAAAAGATGAAGCTAAATGCACACAGGTGTGGCACTAATGATCAGGCACTGCGAGTGAACTGCCTCAGCCCATGTGAATCCCAGAGAAGGATACAGGTTACAGTTGCCGTGGCTCCGAACGTGCACAGTAACAGTTAGATGGCACAGGCCCCTGGCTTCTGCTCAGATCCCTTTCAATTCAGCAGTGGCCACAGGCATCTCTGGATTAACAAAAGCTCTTCGTCAGCAACCAGATCCGTACCCTTGGGAGTAAGGCATCCACCTTCCCTGCCACCATTCTCCTTACTTAGCCAAACATACTTCCTCTGCTCCTAGGCGAAAGGAGGGAAGCTTGCTTATACTTAATTATTTACTTATTTATAGGCAGGGCAGGGTACTTCAGTCATCAGATCAGAACACAGTTTCATTAGCTGTTATTATATCATTCCTTGGATAAGCTCTCTGGCTCTCCGTTTCCTACTCTTCACAGCTAAGATTGTCACACGACCCTATTGCTTCCTGCAGCGGCTACCTCCATACTACCTTTGGGTATCCTATTATGCTTTCAGTTACTTGGTTAAGAACCTATACAATTAGTGATTTTCTATGTGATGATCAATTGTATTACCAAGTAAAAGCACTTTACTAGATTCTAAAGTATGCTACAGTCTTAGATATCCATTGCAATAATCCCTGACTGACTTCCCTGCCCGTCTCTGCTCTAGTTGCTACACAGCCCATTTTTTTGTCCCCCACCAGCACCAGGACACGGCCCTGCTCATTCACCCCTGACTCCGTAGTTCACACCACAGGGAATTTCAGCTCATGTCCATGTGTGCAGAGTTCTCCAAAACTTGGTCCCATGTTTACTATCCAATCTAACATCCCATTGAGATGGCAACTTGAAAGGGATATCCGGAAAGACTACTCAGCGAGGAAAGACCCTTGGAAAAAATATTTCAGTTGAAATACAAAATGGAAATAGAAAACAGTCAAGTAACTAGTGAGTGAACCTCCACGTGGAGAAAGCCAAAGCTATAGTTGAGTACAGGAAATCTGAGAAGGGGAAGGCGTAGATGAAGAAAGAGAAGTTGACGGGAGGAAAAAAAAAAAATAGGTTGACAGGAAGGAAGAAAAGAGAGAAAATCAACACACTGGGAAGTTCCCAGAATGAAAATCAGAAAGGGCCCTTCCTGTTTTGGAATAAGGATCATAGAACTTACTCTCTCTAGAATAAGAGGAAGACTAGTAAGATCGGAGAGTAATGTAGGATGTAGACATCTAAGCTTCAGGCACTACCATATATAGGCTGGGGACAGTGGTGTAGGAGGGCCACCACTGAGTAGAAGAGGATTGGCCTTCCCTAAATCATCTTCACACCACCATTGTCCTGTCCAGCACAAGAGAAAATTGAGCTTAGCGTATAGCCAAGGCTCCTGGTTATTACAAAATGTAAGAACATTTAGCAGACCTCAGTTCCCCCCAGGAGTTCTGTGAGGGCTGAGATCGGTACCAAGGATAAACCTATTTCTTTTGAGGGTTGGAAAGTTCTCATCTTTATGCTTCAGTTATTCCCTGGCACTTGCTTTCTCATGCTTTCATCCCTATCTTGTAAAATGGAAAGAAATAAATTTGGACCCAATCTACCACTTTTCTCGCTTACCCTTATTGGAGTCTTCTCTGACAGTTTTGGTCAATCCAGAATGAGGCAGAAGTAAGATATTCCTTATAGCCTACATGCTAGTTACATTTATAATGTTGTGTTTCCAATCATACATAGGAAATGTCACTTTCCCTAAAATATACAATCATGATTTAAGGAGGCTGGTTAAAAACCTTTCATTCACTCTGAAATGGAGATGACTCGAGAATATGTTCACCTGTACATAAGCAAAAGTGTTCGCATTAAGAAGAGGAGGGCTTCCACAAAAGGGATTACAGTATTCATTAATGATGCTGGTGTGCCTCCTCCCTCCAGCAAGTTTTTCCATTCAAATCTTCCATTTTTATATTAAACAGTATTATTTGTGGCAGTGGGCAAGTTTGAGGGCCCGACATATCATTCATATAGGGCAGGACTTGGCAAACTACAGTGCACTGAATTTGACCTCAAAGTCATTGTCAACCCTGGCTAAGGGGCAATGTGGGTGGAGTGGAGAAATGGGTAGAACCAAGCATGTGGGGACTGTGGAGGGAAAAGAAAATGCGGGGTCATATAAATTTTCCAAGTTTCACTATCCTCAACTGCACATGAGGATAACGGTTAATCTCATCCCTCTATGTTGATAATTAATGAAATAACAAAAAAAATGTCAATGTGATATGCAGAGCCTTAGCAACATACTTAATGTCCCTTTAGTTATTCCTTCTCTACCATTACCTCTCACCTTTCTTTCTGGAACTCTATTAGATATATGTTAGAGCTTTTCCTGTTATCATTCATGTCCCTTAATCTCTTCCCATTTTTTAAAAATCTTTATCACTTTAGGTTTAGTGCTAATTTTTTCCAAGCTGTCTTCCAGTTCACTAATTCCTTCTTCAGGTGGGCCAAATCGGCTGTTTAAAAGCTGCGATAACTTTTTTAAAATTCAGTGATGTTTTTCATTTCTTGACATTACGTTTGGTTCTTTTTCAAGGGCATGTGCTATTTTAAAAATATCTTGTTTATTCTTTAAGTTTAGTTTTGATTCTTCCTTTTCCCTCTGAATTACTTTTAAATACACTTTTTAAAAACATTCTTCAGCTGGATTTGTTATCTCAAGCTCTATGGAATCCTGTGGTTTTGTCTTTTGACCCTTTCTCAAAATAAATCATTTCTTCAGGTAGTTTCTTTTTTCTTCTTCTTCCTGTAGTTTATAAATTTTTACTGTGAGATCATCTTCATCAGGATTCCCCCCCCCCCCCGGATAAGGGTCACAGCCGCCTTAAATTGTAGCAGTGTTGCAACAGAACAGTTTTAAATTGTTTCTATTAAAGTACTCAAGGAGCCTTATCCATTCTTGATCAATTTTTATGTTAATTTCACAGCTTGGAGAAATCCTGCACAAAGTGAGTCATGTAAATTTAGCCTCCACACCCCGGCATAATGTTGGCCCGAGGCTTCAATTTTCACACAAGAATGTTTTTTCATCTACCTCCTAATGATAAAAACAAGAGAGGCAAGCTTCCTTGTGCATATGTGGGACAGTGGGCAGAGTGTTTCTTGTTCCTCCTTTACCAAGGGAGCAACACTTCCATGTCCTGGGCTTATGCAGAGGTCTTGTTCCAGCACCTCCCCTCTGCATTGTATAGGCTGATGGCCATACATTCAGTTATTATGTGGACACTAAAATCTCAAGCCCTGGTCTGGTTATCTATTGCTGTGTAACAAACAACTCCGAAACTGACTGGCGTAAAACAAAAACAACCTATCGTTATCTCTCATGAGTCTATAGGTTGACTGAGTTCAGAGAGGTATTTTTCTACTCCATATGAGTATTAGCTGGGCTGAAGTCATTTGGAGGATTTACTGGAGATGAAACATTCATGATGGCTCACTGAGATTGCTGCAAGTTGATGCTAGCTGTTGACTGGGGGCTCAGCTAGGGCTTTTGGATAGGATGCTTTGGTGCTCTTCCATATGACCACTCAATGAGGCTGGCTTGAGCTTCACTCAGCAAAGCAGCTGGATTTCAAGAGGGAGCCTTCCAGGAGGAGAAAGGTGAAGCTGTAGATCACTTAAGTCATGGCCTTGAATATCACACGGCATAATTTCTGTCTCTTTTTATGGGTCAAAGCAAGTAATAGGTCAGCCTCCCTACAAATGGAATTTCCACTTCTTGATGGAAAGGGGGGGGCAAAAAAATGTGTGGCTATCTTTAATCTACTTCTGACTCTATCCCACTAAGGCCTATATTTGGTCCCTTTCCCTCAAACCCTTCTGATCTTCCTTTCGTAAAATTCCACTATAAATTTGCATTCCTTTTTTGATTTTGGCAACTGAAAATTAATCTCATTTTTCCTTTCGAACTCAAGTGAATGCTTTTTTTTTTTTCATTTTACTGTAGTCCTCACTTTTGAGTTTTTAGTTTGAGCATATTCTTGTCAGCTTTCTTGCTAGAACACCATTATTTCTTTTGTGTACTCCAATGCTTAGCAAACTAAGATGTGTTTGTTAAACAAAGCCAACTCACAGTTACTATTTTTCATAAAGCAACAAGATTTTTCTGCTATGCCAATGAGGAATTTCTGCCACAGAGAAGAAAGATACAACATTTGTACATGTGGTCTGTGGCACCACAGGCACACGATTTGCCGGATCTCTCTCTTCTATCTAGGAAACATTGCTCCCAAGTTGTTCATTCTCTGCTAAGCAATAGAAGGGCTGTATCCAACAATGGTACAGCAATTTGCCTTCCATTATTAGAATTAAGTCAAAAGAAGCTCATTTGAGCCCAGTGGTCATACAGGATCAGGAATCACCAGAGAAAACCAGGATGGTAAGTTCTGCCTTATAGGTGCTGAGCAATAAAGCAAAGAAATGGAACAGAGAATTCACCCTGTTTCTGTTTTCATCCAAGATCTCATGTTCCTTTTAACTGCTAAGACTTCCAAAAAAGATGCATTTGGTATGGAGTATTGTTTTGGCCCTGCTGACAGAAGGAATCCACCTTCCTTCTAATTCCAGAGTTGTATCCATGTCCATTTAGTGTGGCTCATTTCTTTTCTAAATGAAATGAAATTTGCATTTATATAGCCCCTAACATCCCACAAGGGATACTAAAAAGCCCTCCATGACAGAAACTATTCACAAGCTTGGAATTAAAGCTCCTGCAGCAGACAGATCCATCTTCAAAGTCTTAGACCACCTAATGCTGCCTGCTCTGAGTGTTCAATGGGTTAGGAATAAGAAGGCTAGTAAGTAAAGTTTTAGGTACTTCTTCCCCCAGCTTTATTAAGATATAATTGACATACAGCACATTAAGTTCAAGGTGTACGAAGTAATGATTTGGTACATGTATATATTGTGTAACGCCTACCATAGTAAGGTTAGTTAACATCTCCCTCACCTTACATAATTACCATTTTTTTCATTGTGAGAACATTTAAGATCTTTCTTGGCAACTTTCAAGTATATAATTCAGTATTCCTAGCTACAGTCACCATGCTGTACATTAAATCTCCAGAATGTATTCATCTTATAACTGGAAGTTATTCCACATATATGTGAAATCTTTAAAAAGCCTAAATCATGGAAACAGAGAGTGCAGTGGCGGTTACCAGGGGCTGGGGGGCATAGATGCTGAGATGTTGGCCAAAGGGCACAGACTTCTGTTATAAGGCAAATAAGTTCCAAGGATCTAATGCACAGCACGGTGACTATAGTTAACGATACTCTATTGTATATTTGAAAGTTGCTAAGAGTAGATTATAAATGTTCTGACCACACACACACACACACACACAGAGAGAGAGAGAGAGAAGGGTAATTATTTGAAGTGATGGATGTGTTAACTCACCTAATTGAGGTAATCATTTTGCAATATATATGTGTATCAGATCATTACATTTGTATACCTTAAAATTGTATGTGTCAATTATATCTCAACAGAGCTGGAAAGAAATGAAACACTTCTTCCTTCCATTCCTTTGAGAAGGGGAGAAATTTAAGAATATTTTTTTCTACTAACAAAACTATGACACAGCCAACTTAGTCAACAGAAAATCAAACCTATCACTCATTTAAACGGTTTAACCATTAACATCATGACCAAAATGATGAGGTTGGTTGTGTCACAGCCAATATGGACTAGCCATACTCAGATGTGAACTTTTATTAACCTTCTATATGTTCATGGGGAATACTAACTACGGAACACTTTGTGTCTCCACTTTGTCTTTTGGCTGATATATGAAAATAATAAATACTGCATTCCAAAGAGAACAAAAATGTCAAAATTACTGCTTGAGAAACAATTAGATGACCATTTTTATTGAAGATACAGAGTATCAATAAAGATGAGATTTAGAGAGAATTTTTGAGGAAAATTCCCTTGAACAGAGCTAGATTGTGAACCCTGTCATCCCAAGGAGTGTGTGGTATGCCTGTCCTTCATTTCTAGCAAGAGAGGTTTGACATCGTGCAGTCATGTTAAGGGGGACACATTGGCCAGATCTCTGACTCCCACCTGCAAAACCTGAAAGCAAAGGACAGGGGGTTGGGTTGGGACTGGTCTAGTAAGGCAGAAAATGGATGACTATTTCCCACAAACCAGCTGGGAGACCGGGTGCCATTTTAAATCCCACCCGGGAGGTTAGTGTGGAGGGGAGCCGTGACCTCAGCAGAAGAAATCCTTGTCAAGTGGACCACTGAAGGGTCAAGCAGCTGAGGGGGAGCTGCCAGTCAGAGACATGCCCACTCCACATCACAAGTACCATCAGATATTCCTAGTGACGGCCCCTGAAGGACTAGGGCCCAGAATTGGATATAGGCAGGTTTTAACACTCTCAATACCTCTGGACGCCCCTCCATTCTTTAGGCCCTGGGCTTGTCAGAGTTATGGTTAGGGAGATGGGGGAGGACGGAAGGAACCATGACTTGCTTCCCTGGCTTTCTTCCTATAGAAGGCCCCCAGACTGGGGAAAAGAGGTTTTAACTTTAAGTTAGGACTGTTTAATATAACAGGGCCATGACATTCTAAATTCTGAACTGGGACTGTGCTGGTAACTTAAAAAGATTATTGGCCTTTTTTTCCTAACAGTGGACAGAAATGTCCCAAGACTGCCTGAGTTTTTGTCCAGGACCAGAGGTGGTATTTCCCCCACTGAATAAATTGTAAAGTGATTGGGAGACAAAAACTAGCATGCTTTCTGGTTATGTCCTATCGGTCTGCTTTGTTAATATACTTTTTCCATCTAGGAAACATAACTTCTGTAGAGCCCCTTTTTTTTTTTTTTTAACTGAAGGAGCCTTAGAGAGCATCTGGTTTTCATTCTGCAGTTGAGAATTCTAAAACCCAGAGGCTTAGATTCAAATGCCAAACTTTCTCGAGTACTAAATCACCTTGGCCAAGGGCCTTTGAACTCAAGAGTTTCGGTATCTACATAGTCAGAGTCAAAATGCTTTCAAAAGAAAGAAGTGATAATAAGAATATCTGCTTCCCTTGGTGTTGATCTCAAATGATACAATATGCGGACAAGTGTGCTTTAATATTAGTAAGAAGATACACGTGTATACGTTTCATGATTACTGTTGGTGACAGACTGGGGATTAGAAGTAAAGTCTCCTGACTTCATTTGGTGTACTTTCACTTTCCTGCACTATCTCTGTTTTGCATATTTATGATATATGCCAACAAGGAGATGAAACCATTTAAAGAATAGAGGCCTCAGTGGAGCTTTTCCATTTAATTGGCAGATTGTTGGATTGATCTGACTGATCTGGGTAAATGGTCATTCCATTAGGGTTTCTACACCTAAGGGTGTAGAAGTGGTCCCATAGCTTTAAAATAGTAATTTGTATTCGGTTACATTAACATAAAACTAACATTTAAGCTTACTTCAATTAAAACCAGAATATATTGTTAATGTAGATCTTGGGGGTTGAACCACACCTTTCTGACTCTAGCACATAATTTACCACATAAAATCTGATGTTAGGATCTTATTTATATGGGTAGTCTGACATAAAAATAAGTTAAACATAGTTTTTTAATCAAGTTTTTTGAATCCTAAATTTTTTTTAAGAATTTATTTATTTATTTATTTATTTGAGAGAGAGTGTGTGTGTGCATGTTTGGAGCAGAGAGATAGGGAGAGAGAATCCCAAGCAGACTCCCCACTGAGTATGGAGCCTGACGCGGGACTCGACCCCAAACCCGGAGATGATGACCTGAGCCAAAGTCAAGAGTCTGTTGCTTAACCGACTGAGCTGCCCCAGTGCCCTGAATTTCCTAACTTTTGATACTAAATTGTATATATACACACATGTATATATTAGATATATACATAACATACATACATATATAAATGAAATACCCAGACACAAATAAATGCTACACCCAGCGTTTTGTCACCATTCAACAACCATTTTCCACAACCAGTGATCTGCTTACTATCTCTGGAGAAATTCCTAATTAACCTAAGAAGTAGTTTTTTAAAACTTGAATATTTGGAAATGACTCAGGAAGTGCCACATACATCTTTAAACCTGCCAGTTTCTTGGAATGAAAACCAAAGAAACTATTAAAATTGAGCTTCATTTCACCAGGATTCAAGGACTTTTCAAACCCTGAAGTTATGCATTCCAATTTTTTAAAAATTGCAATGTATTTCTGGAGCAGAAGTCCTATGAATTGTTAAGAATTTGTAAAGGGAGGAGAAAACCTTTCTCTAGCAACATTTCATCCTTTGTGAGAATCTGGCACAAAGGAACAGTCATTATGGCCAAAAATTGCCAGTAAATGTCACAAAAGCCACAGTCTGTTTCTAAATTGCCCCTAGCATTGATTCTACCTAGGTGAAGAAGAAAATAGTTATTTTTCCTTAGGTGGTAAAAAAAAAAAAAAATCTAAATTAAATGCATGCATCTGGAAGACCCACTGTAATGGCAATTAAAAAGAGATGATATGTCCATTTTTTTAAGCAAACTTTATATTCTTTTATGGAAGAAGTTCAAAGGAATTTTCTTCTAATTATGCTCTGGAGACCAAAAAGAAGTCACTGGGTTTCCCGTCCATATCACATCAGAATGAGTCAACAAGATGATTTTGCACAGGGATGACATATGGAACGGGAAAAACTAAACATGTTTCTATGAGGAAATTGTTATCATCAAAGACATAAGGAAAGTGAAACAAGATCTGCAATCAAGTGTATGGGTAGAAAAAAGAATTAAATTTTTTTAAAAACGAAACTCTGTAGCTTTCTAACCCAGGAAATTTCTCTAAGGATGACAAGGCATGTGGTTTGGCCACAGAATTACATTTGTTAGTCATTTTTTTCTATATCCAGGTGCAGAAAATATTTCCCTGACTTCTAAAGCAATGGAAAAAACTTGCAACCAGTTGTGTGTGTGTGTGTGTGTGTGTGTGTGTGTGTGTGTAGAGAAATAGAAATAGATACAGAAATGGAGATAGAAATATATACTTTTTCACTATAATGCCCATTAGTTTAAACTCCATGAAGCTGAGAGCTGTGTCTTAGGCATCTTTATTTCTCTCAAAACCACACTCCTTCTCAGCCAGCACCTAACCGGGCCCTTTACCAGTAGGCACTCGATAAATATCTGCAGGATAAATTTCACCTTGGGTTATCTTGAACTACTGCCAGAGAATTACTTGTCCTGAAGAGGACCTTGGCTCAAGAGAGACACTCAGCAGTACAGATGAAGCATCAGTTGCAACAAGTGTCTTGGGGTTCTAGTGTGAGAGACCCAGCCATAAAGATCCAGCAGGTTTGGATAAGGCAGCAGATGTCTGGAGGGTTGACTTACTGGGACTCTTCACATAAGAGGACAGTGTCTCCTATAAAGTGTCCCATCCCAAAGAAACAAAGCTGAACTTGATGCTCAAGTTGCATCCAAGGTCACGGGTTCTGTATGAAGAGAGGGCACCGTTTTGAGTATGTGCCACTCAAGTTGGTATCTAACTGATAGGTAGTACATCACAATGGTTAGAATCTAGGGCTTTGGGTGTGAATTGGAACTCTGCGATAAGTAGCTCTGTGACACTGAGCAGATTCCTTAGCCTCCCTTAGCCTCAGTTTCTTTGGTTGTAAAATTGGGCCATGGCAACTACGGAATTCCGTAGGGTTGTGAAAATTACCAAACGGTGGCTTCTGCTTTCTGACAGGTTGACAAACCACCTCCCGCAAAAGCAAGAAGGAACCACGAACTGAAGAAATAAAGTTATGAAAACCTTAAGATGCCCTGAGGGGCTGAGGGGCAAGTCTGTCATAAATGAGTGGGGTAATGAGAAGGCAGCTTCCCGGGGCCGAAGGTGGGTTGAAGGACAGCTTTAAAGTTCTGTTGTTTTTATTTTTCACATTCCCTTGAGGCCATGATTGCCTGTCTCACCACTGGAGAAATCTAGGCTGCCACAGGTCTGTGAGGGCGATATCCAGATAGCAAAGAAGTCCTTCTGGGGTCAAGAGCTAATGAAAATAGGTGTGGATTGCAAAGGGAAAAATAGTAACTCTATTTTTGTGGAGAGACCTGGCAGACCCATCCTTAGCCAAGCGATCAAGGTTAACATCATCAATAATATGTCATAATTATACCATGTATCCCTGACATGACAGAGCAAGCATGGAAATTTATCTCCATGGTATTTTTCCCCAAAACCCATAACCCCATTCTAATTTTGGAAAAAACTTCAGGTACACTCAAGTTGAGGGACATTGTACTAAATATCTGACCAGTACCCTAGTAATCTTCAAAACTGTCAGTCATGAAAAACAAAGCCTGAGAAACTCTCACAGATCAGAGGATATGACAAAGAAATGTCATGTGGCACCCAGGATTGGATCGTAGAACAGAAAAAAAAAAATGAGTGGATAAACTAGTTAAACATGAATAAAGTATGTAGTGTAGATAACAGTATTGAACCAATGTTAATTTCTTGGATTTGACAAATGCACCATGATTACGTTAGATGGTAACATCAGGGGGAGCTGGATGAAAGACAGATGGATGAAGATATACTGTGCTATCTTTGCAGCTTTTCTGTAAATCTGAAATTATTTCCAATTTTTCAAAAAAAATGTTTTAAGTGAAACAGGTACAGGTGACTCTGCTATCCTTAACAGTCACTCCTCTGCCCCCAGGCCCTACAAACCCTCAAGGCTGGAGGAGATTGCCTCATTCTGGTGCTGCTTCTTTGTAAGAGTTTCCTATTGAATTCTCAGCAAAAGAGGTCGCCTGGTGTAGTAGCAGCATATGGGGTTCAGCAAAAGTGGTTTGTCAAGTTCTACTGCTAACAATAATAAACTAGGTTTTTGGGGGCCTACCCTCCCACTGAGGACAACTAAAATACTGAAGGAGTATTGAAATACCTCCTTTGAGTCACTGGAGAGCTACAAAGGAAGTGAAGAATGGCAAGTCCAAGAGTCAAGAGAGAAGAAAAACTCAAGAGAAATGAGCCTGGCATTTGAAGCTTCATTTCTACTCTGGCCAATTTTCAATTCAAACATGGTGGCTGAAAGGCTGTGACACTTAGCAGAGATTTTAGAAGACCCTTGGGTATCAGGTAGACAAAAGTTAGAATCAGGGAGCGCCAAAGAAGGGGAGAGGCTGATGAACACTACAGGTTTTGTAGTTGTGACAACAAAGGGCTACACTCAGTAGTAAAGATAAATCAGAAATAAATCAACCCTCCTAAAGTTAAAAGCCCGGGGAAATTTCTCCAAAGAAGATATACCCGTGGCCAACAAAGTATATGAAAAGATGCTCAGCATCACTCATCATCAGGGAAATGCCAATCAAAACTGCAACGAAATATCACCTCACACCCATTAGAATAGATGCCATCAAAAAGACAAGGGATAACAAGTGTTGGTGAGGATGTAGAGAAAGAGAACCCTTGTTCACTGTTGATGGGAATGTAAAGTAGTGCAGCCACTGTGGAAAACAGTATGGAGGTTTCTCAAAAAAATTAAAAAGGGAACTACCATATGATCTAACAATCTCACCCCTGGGTACTTATCCAAAGGAAGTAACACCAGTATTCTGAGGAGATACCTGCGCTCCCCTGTTCCTTGCAGCATTATTCACAAGGCAAGATATGGAAACAACCTAAGTTATCTGTCGATGGATGAATGGATAGAGAAATTGTGATGTATTATTCAGCCTTTAAAAAGAAGGAAATCCTGACGTTTGTGACAACATGGATGAACATGGAGGACATTATGCCAAGTGAAATAAGCCAGACACAGAATACGAATATTCTATGATATCACTGATATGGTTATCAGGGGCTACAGGGTGGAGATGGTGGAGAGATGTTAATCAAAGGGCACAAAACTTCCGTTATAAGATGAATAAGTTCTAGACATCTAAAGTACAGCATTGTAATCATAGTTAATAATGTATACTTGAAATGTGCTCACAGAGTGGATCTTAAGTGTTCTCACCACCCACACAAAAATTGGTAAGTATGTGAGGTGATATGAAAATTAGTTTGATTGTGGTAATCATTGCACAAGTATAAGTATATCAAGACACCACATTGTACATCTTAAATATATACAGTTTTTATTTGTCAATCAGACTTGAATAAAGCTGGAAAAAAATGAGGTCTCAGCAAGACCACTAATTAAAGCTCAACTTAGAAAAACCAAGAATAGTTTCCTGTGACACCAATAATTCACTAGAAAATGGGATAAAAATAATATGCCATTCATAATGGCAATAAAGTACATAAATTGAATATATAAGACCTCAGTGGAGAGATCATTGAACTATATTACCTGATGTGAAATATCTGACTTTTACAGAGATATCTCATTTTCTGGGCTAGGTCAACTTCATATTGTGAATAAGTCATTTCTTCCCAAATTAATCTATAAACTCAACTGTAATCTCTACCTAAATTACAGCTGGGTTTTTTAAGGAACTTGATACAATTATTTTGAAATTTATATGAAAGAATAAATATGCACAAAAAGCTATTTAACTTTGAAAAAGAAAAGCCAAGGGCGCCTGGGTGGCTCAGATGGTTAAGCGTCTGCCTTCGACTCAGGTCATGATCCCAGGGTCCTGGGATCGAGTCCCGCATCGGGCTCCCTGCTCCTTGGGAGCCTGCTTCTCCCTCTGCTTCTCTCTCTCTCTCTCTCTGTCTCTCATGAATAAATAAATAAAATCTTTAAAAAAAAAAAAAGAAAAGCCAAGAAGAGGGCTTAGCCTAGCTAAGATCTAAGATATCCATCATCCTATAGTAATAAATACAGTAAGACACTGGCCAAAAAACCAAGCAGATAGACCAACGGAACCAAATGGAAACTCTAGAGACAGACCCACAAACATATGAACCCTCAGTATCTGAAAGTGCTCCACAAATTAATGGAGGAAATAAGGACTGCTCTTTTTGTGGCCTCAGGGAAAATGGCTTATTATACAGAGAAATACAGTGCTGTATTTCTACTATGCATCAAGTGGGAGCTTGAGCTTAATGAAATATCCAAGTGTGAAAAATTAAAACTATGAAATAATAGAAGATAATGTAGGAGACTATCTTTGTGATGTTAGTGAGGGGAAGAGCTTCTCAAACAAAATAACAGCATGAAGTATAAACACAAAACTTCAATTACTTGGATTATGTCAAAATTTTAAAGTTCTGTTTAACAAAGAACACCACAAAGAAATTCGAGGAGGTGAAAGGTGAGCACAGGCTTTAAAGGGTACTCTAAGGAAAACAGGGGTATGACTACATCTTGTAGTTCAAATATCTTAAACCAGAATGGATCTCTCTGCGACTATCCAAACTCCATCTAGACCCCCACACTTGGACACTTGAATACTTCCAACTGGCATATGGGCTGAAGCCTTAACGTGAAATTAAATGGCAATATGATTGTTTCTTTTTGTTAGATTTGAGGAGGATCATTAGTGATTACAAGTAGAAGAGAGGGAACTTTCAAAATATCTAAACCTACCTTACCAATTGACAAAGAAAAAAAAGCCCAGAGATATCAACTGACTTACCTAAAGCCCAAGTCAGGTTTTTAGTTTTGTCTTCTGGTAGAAATTATAAATGCAATGGCAAAATCTAAAAGTCTGCATGTTCAGATTCTTATGTCTTAAAAAATCATTCTGCATGGGATTTTGTAAATTTGCTCTGCCATTTGGCAACCAACTAAGGCCCTTTTAGCACACCTTCAGAATAAACAAGAAATAAAAGGGAAATGAGTTACCTCTTAATACGTCCCTGTACGTTTTACTCAACAAATGAATAAAATCATGTCTTATTTAAATTTTAAAAGCAGCAGAAATGAATACAGTCTATTAGTGTAATCACACAGACCCAGGAGCAAAAGCAGAGAAGCAAACTGCTTCGTTCACCTACGGGAGCCTGAGGAAGTGCTCTTTTTGTAAATTCAGTGATATTTCTCCCTGCTGAGAGAGAATATTGCCTAAGAGACAACTTTGAAACCCTGAGAGTCACTACTGAATGCCCAAAAACTGTTGAAATCCCCTTCCCCAAGGCTTCAGTAAATTTTCATCCACATTTTATAGCTGAAATCCATTTCAGTGAGAATACTCAAGAGTATTCAAGCATTCAGTATCCTCTTAAACTACATGGCCCCCAACTCCCTCACAATGACCACCACTCACCCACTGAGCTTAACCCCTAAAAACTCCACTGGAAGGCATCACTTGGGCCTTACTCTGAAATCATAGACTCACTGAGTCTGTAATTGGTATCTATCCATCCCATAAGTCCCTCTTATGAAGCTTGCACTTTTCCACATATGGTGGGTTGGATAATGTGACAGAAATTCAACTATATAGTCAACTCGAGACATAAATATTGGTCTAGAAGTAAAATTGCCATATTATCTGACACCAGAAAAATGTTTGCTGCTAGTATTAAAAAGAGAAAGCATTTTCTCTCTTCAAGAAAAACTCTTAAAAATGAATGTATGAAAGAGTAGAAGAATCCGGGAAGATGGCAGTCACGGCAGTGATGTCACTTCTGCATTTTTTCAAATTCTCACATTAAAAATGACAAACTAATGATGTAATATATGGTGATTAACATAACAATAAAAAATTTTTTAAAAATGACAGAATAGGGGCGCCTGGGTGGCTCAGTCAGTTAAGCGTCTGCCTTCGGCTCAGGTCATGGTCCCAGGGTCCTGGGATCGAGCCCCGCATCGGGCTCCCTGCTCCGTGGGAAGCCTGCTTCTCCCTCTCCCACTCCCCCTGCTTGTGTTCCCTCTCTCACTGTATCTCTCTCTGTCAAATAAATAAATAAAATCTTTAATAAATAAATAAATAAAAATAAAAATGGCAGAATAATGTTGGCTAACTGAATTTAAATAAAAAAATACATTAAAAAATGAAAAAAATCTTTTCAAAGAAACTAACAAAAAATGGCCGAAAAATAGAAAACCCCCATAGATAGCATTTTCAAACAAACTAGCTGATAAGCAAGGATCTGAAAATACAAGCAGGTGGGGAAAAAAAATCACCAGTAACTCTGAGACCTGCTCAGTATCAACTTATGGGAGAAAACAGAAAGAAGCATTGCTCTCGGAAGGACCAAAGAGTGCCAATCTACCCAAGGCGTTCCCCTGAAAGCAGGACAGTTGGAAGCGAGGATGGTCAGCTGAAACTACAGGCGTTTGTCCACTCCAGTAGCAAATGAGGGCAAGAACCACTGGCAGGAGCACCCAACGGGCCAGAGCAGCTAAGACCCTGTGGACTCTCAGAAGTGACATGCCAGGGCTCTTTTCCATAACAAGGTCCCGCAATCTAAAAGAACTGCTAGGAATGAAAGTGGCAGTGAGCAGGATGGGGGCAACAGAGATTTGAGAAAGACAGCGTCTAGATAAAAGTGGGGAGAGGAACAGAACCAAGAAATTATAAAGAGAAACTACCATGTTCGTTTTTTTTTTTTGGAATGTTACATATTTATTGGCATTCCAATGCCATAAGTAAGCACTTTATATCACTCTATGTGCTCACTGTTTTTCTTTTATTTTTTTAATTTTTTATTGTTATGTTAATCACCATGCATTACATCATTAGTTTTTGATGTAGTGTTCCATGATTCATTGTTTGTGCATAACACCCAGTGCTCCACGCAGAATGTGCCCTCTTTAATACCCATCACCAGGCCAACCCATCCCCCCACCACCTCCCCTCTAGAACCCTCAGTTTGTTCTTCAGAGTCCATCCTCTCTCATGGTTCGTCTCCCCCTCTGACTTACTCCCCTTCATTCTTCCCCTCCTGCTATCTTCTTTTTCTTTTTTCTTAACATATGTTGCATAATTTGTTTCAGAGGTACAGATCTATGACTCAACAGTTTTGCACAATTCACAGCGCTCACCATAGCACATACCCTCCCCAATGTCTATCACCCAGCCACCCCAGCCCTCCCACCCCCCACCACTCCAGCAACCCTCAGTTTGTTTCCTGAGATTGAGAATTCCTCATATCAGTGAGGTCATATGATACATGTCTTTCTCTGAGTGACTTATTTCACTCAGCATAACACCCTCCAGTTCCATCCACGTCGTTGCAAATGGCAAGATCTCATTCCTTTGGATGGCTGCATAATATTCCATTGTGTATATATACCACCTCTTCTTTCTCCATTCATCTGTCGATGGACATCTTGGCTTTTTCCACAGTTTCGCTATTGTGGACATTGCCGCTATAAATATTGGGGTGCATGTACCCCTTCGGATCCCAACATTTGTATCTTTGTGGTAAATACCCAGTAGTGCAATGGCTGGATTGTGTGGTAGCTCTATTTTCAGCTGTTTCAGGAACCTCCATACTGTTTTCCAGAGTGGCTGCACCAGCTTGCATTCCCACCAACAGTGTAGGAGGGTTCCCCTTTCTCCACATCCCCGCCAACATCTGTCGTTTCCTGACTTGTTAATTTTAGCCATTCTGACTGGTGTGAGGTGGTATCTCGCTGAAGTTTTGATTTGGATTTCCCTGATGCCGAGTGATGTTGAGCACTTTTTCATGTGCCTGTTGGCCATTTGGATGTCTTCTTTGGAAAAATGTCTGTTCATGTCTTCTGCCCATTTCTTGATTGGATTATTTGTTCTTTGGGTGTTGAGTTTGATAAGTTCTTTATAGATTTTGGATACTAGCCCTTTATCTGATATGTCATTTGCAAATATTTTCTCCCATTCTGTCGGTTGTCTTTTGGTTTTGTGGACTGTTTCTTTTGCTGTGCAAAAGCTTTTTATCTTGATGAAATCCCAATAGTTCATTTTTGCCCTTGCTTCCCTTGCCTTTGGCGACATTTCTAGGAAGAAGTTGCTGTGACTGAGGACGAAGAGGTTGCTGCCTGTGTTCTCCTTTAGGATTTGGATGGACTCCTGTCTCAGGTTTAGGTCTTTCAACCATTTGGAGTCTATTTTTGTGTGTGGTGTAAGGAAAGGGTCCAGTTTCATTCTTCTGCATGGGGCTGTCCATTGTCCCAACACCATTTCTTGAAGAGACTGTCTTTTTTCCATTGGACATTCTTTCCTGCTTTGTCGAAGATGAGTTGACCATAGAGTTGAGGGTCCATTTCTGGGCTCTCGATTCTGTTCCATTGATCTATGTGTCTGTTTTTGTGCCAGTACCGTACTGTCTTGATGATGACAGCTTTGTAATAGAGCTGGAAGTCCGGAATTGTGATGCCGCCAGCTTTGCTTTTCTTTTTCAATATTCCTCTGGCTATTCGGGATCTCTTCTGGTTCCATACAAATTTTAGGATTATTTGTTCCATTTCTTTGAAAAATGTGGATGGTATGTTGATGGGGATTGCACTGAATGTGTAGATTGCTCTAGGTAGCATTGACATCTTCACAATGTTTGTTCTTCCAGTCCATGAGCATGGAACGTTTTTCCATTTCTTTGTGTCTTCCTCAATTTCTTTCATGAGTATTTTATAATTTTCTGAGTACAGATCCTTTGCCTCTTTGGTTAAATTTATTCCTAGGTATCTTATGGTTTTGGGTGCAATTGTAAATGGGATCGACTCCTTGATTTGTCTCTCTTCCGTCTTGTTGTTGGTGTATAGGAATGCCACTGATTTCTGTGCATTGATTTTATAGCCTGCTACTTGACTGAATTCCTGTATGAGTTCTAGCAGTTTTGGGGTGGAGTCTTTTGAGTTTTCCACATACAGTATCGTATCATCTGCAAAGGGTGAGAGTTTGACTTCCTCTTTGCCGATTTGGATGCTTTTGATTTCTTTTTGTTGTCTGATTGCTGTGGCTAGTCCTTCTAATACTATGTTGAATAGCAATGGTGATAGTGGACATCCCTGCCGCGTTCCCAACCTTAGGGGAAAAGCTCTCAGCTTTTCCCCATTGAGAATGATATTCGCTGTGGGTTTTTCATAGATGGCTTTTATGATATTGAGGTAGGTACCCTCTATCCCTATACTCTGAAGAGTTTTGATCAAGAAAGGATGCTGTACTTTGTCAAATGCTTTCTCTGCATCTATTGAGAGGATCATATGATTCTTGTTCTTTCTTTTGTTAATGTATTGTATCACGTTGATTGATTTGCGGATGTTGAACCAGTTTTGCAGCCCAGGGATAAATCCCACTTGGTCATGGTGAATAATCCTTTTAAAGTACTGTTGGATCCTGTTGGCTAGTATTTTGGTGAGAATTTTTGCATCCATGTTCATCAGGGATATTGGTCTGTAATTCTCCTTTTTGATGGGGTCTTTGTCTGGTTTGGGGATCAAGGTAATGGTGGCCTCATAAAATGAGTTTGGAAGTTTTCCTTCCATTTCTATTTTTTGGAACAGTTTCAGGAGAATAGGTATTAATTCTTCTTGAAATGTCTGATAGAATTCCCCTGGGAAGCCATCTGGCCCTGTGCTTTTGTTTGTTCTGAGATTTTTGATGACTGCTTCAATTTCCTTAGTGGTTATAGGTCTGTTCAGCTTTTCTAATTCTTCCTGGTTCAATTTTGGTAGTTGATACATCTCTAGGAATGCACCCATTTCTTCCAGGTTATCTAATGTGCTGGCATAGAGTTGCTCATAATATGTTCTTACAACTGTTTGTATTTCTTTGGTGTTGGTTGTGATCTCTCCTCTTTCATTCATGATTTTGTTGATTTGGGTCATTTCTCTTTTCTTTTTGATCAATCTGGCCAGGGGTTTATCAATCTTCTTAATTCTTTCAAAGAACCAGCTCCTAGTTTCGTTGATCTGTTCTACTGTTCTTTTGGTTTCTATTTCATTGAGTTCTGCTCTGATCTTTATTATTTCTCTTCTCCTGCTGGGCTTAGGCTTTATGTGCTGTACTTTCTCCAGCTCCTTTAGGTGTAGGGTTAGATTGTGTATTTGAGACCTTTCCTGTTTCTTGAGAAAGGCTTGTATTGCTATATACTTTCCTCTCAGGACTGCCTTTGCTGTATCCCAAAGATTTTGAACAGTTGTGTTTTCATTTTCATTGGTTCCCATGAATTTTTTTTATTCTTCTTTAATTTCCTGGTTGACCCATTCATTCTTTAGTAGGATGCTCTTTAGCCTCCATGTATTTGAGTTCTTTCCAATTTCCTCTTGTGATTGAGTTCTAGTTTCAAAGCACTGTGGTCTGAAAATATGCAGGGAATAATTCCAATCATTTGGTACCAGTTGAGACCTGATTTGTGACCTAGGATGTGATCAATTCTGGAGAATGTTCCATGGGCACTAGAGAAGAATGTGTATTCCGTTGCTTTGGGATGGAATGTTCTGAATATGTCTGTGAAGTCCATTTGGTCCAGTGTGTCATTTAAAGTCTTTATTTCCTTGTTGATCTTTTGCTTAGAGGATCTGTCCATTTCAGTCAGGGGGTGTCAAAGTCCCCCACTATTATTGTATTGTTGTCAATGTGTTTCTTCGCTTTTGTTATTAATTGCCTTATATAATTGGCTGCTCCCATGTTCGGGGCATAGATATTTACAATTGTTAGATCTTCTTGTTGGATAGACCCTTTAAGTAGGAGATAGTGTCCTTCCTCATCTCTTATTACAGTCTTTGTTTTAAAATCTAATTTGTCTGATAGAAGGATTGCCACCCCAGCTTTCTTTTGGTGTCCATTAGCATGGTAAATGGTTTTCCACCCCCTCACTTTCAATCTGGGGGTGTCTTTGGGTCTAAAATGAGTCTCTTGCAGACAGCATATCGATGGGTCTTTTTTTTAATCCAATCTGATAGCCTGTGTCTTTTGATTGGGGCATTTAGCCCATTTACATTCAGGGTAACTATTGAAAGATACGAATTTAGTGCCATTGTATTGCCTGTAAGGTGACTGTGACTATATATTGTCTGTGTTCCTTTCTGATCTATGCTGCTTTTAGGCTCTCTCTTTGCTTAGAGAACCCCTTTCAATATTTCTTTTAGGGCTGGTTTCGTGTTTGCGAACTCCTTTAGTTTTTGTTTGTCCTGGAAGCTTTTTATCTCTCCTTCTATTTTCAATGTCAGCCTAGCTGGATATAGTATTCTTGGCTGCATATTTTTCTCGTTTAGTGCTCTGAAGATATCATACCAGTCCTTTCTGGCCTGCCAGGTCTCTGTGGATCGGTCTGTTGCCAATCTAATATTTCTACCATTGTAGGTTACATATTTCTTCTCCCGAGCTACTTTCAGGATTTTCTCTTTGTCTCTCAGACTCGTAAGTTTTACTATTAGATGTCGGGGTGTTGACCTATTTTTATTGATTTTGAGAGGGTTTCTCTGTGCCTCCTGGATTTTGATGCCTGTTTCCTTCCTCACATTAGGGAATTTCTCTGCTATAATTTGCTCCAATATACCTTCTGCCCCTCTCTCTCTTTCTTCTTCTTCTGGGATCCCAATTATTCTAATGTTGTTTTGTCTTATCGTATCGCTTATCTCTCGAATTCTGCCCTCGTGATCCTATAGTTGTTTCTCTGTCTTTTTCTCAGCCTCTTTATTTTCCATCATTTGGTCTTCTATATCGCTGATTCTCTCTTCTGCCTCATTTATCCTAGCAGTTAGTGCCCCCATTTTTGATTGTACTTCATTAATAGCCTTTTTGATTTCGACTTGGTTAGATTTTAGTTCTTTTATTTCTCCAGAAAGGGTTTCTCTAATAACTTCCACGCTTTTTTCAAGCCCAGCTAGTATCTTTAAAGTCATGAATCTGAACTCTAGGTCCGACGTCGTACTAATGTCCGTATTGAGTAGGTCCCTGGCAGACGGTACTACCTCTTGTTCTTTTTGCTGAGGTGATTTTTTTCGTCTTGTCATTTTGTCTAGAGGAGAATAGATGAATGAGAGAACAGAATGCTAACAGGTTAACAATGTCCCCAGAAAATATACTGTATACAAATCAGAAAAGACCTGAAACCAGGGGAAAAGAAAGAAAAAAGAAAGAGAGAAAAAAAAGAAAAAGATAAAAACAAAAACAGAACAATACAACAAAAAACAGAATATGATCAGATATGATCAGGCTAGTGCATAGATCAGTGCCACACACTAGATTTTGGGCGTATTTTGGTCTGTTAGAAAAAAGTGCCTCCTAAAATTTTAAAGGAAGAAAGACTTATAAATGTACAAAATAAGGGTTGATACAATGAAGGGATGGAAGATGACTGTAAAGATGAAAATTATAAAAGATTTTATAAAAGGAATTGATAAGATAAGAAGTTGTTTGAAAAAAGAAAGAAGATTTAAAAAAAAAGATGAAAAAAGAAAAGGGAGAGAATGTGATCAGGCAGGAGACTAGAACAAAGCCATACACTAGTGATTTAGGGTATATTTTGATCTGTTAGGAGAAACTCTATCTCAAAATTTTAAAGAGAGAACAACTTATATATATATGCCAAAAATAAGGGTAACTGCTATGAAGGGATAAAATATGACTCTAAAAATGAAAAATAAAAAATGTTTTTTTAAAAAAGGGATTGATAAGATGTTGGTTGAAAAAGGGAAAAAGAAAAATTAAAAAAAAAAACAGTTAAAAAAATTAACTTTGAAAAACTAATGAATTATGGTAAAAAAGCCATGAATTCTATGTGCAGTATTCCCCTAGCGCTGGAGTTCTCCCATTCTCCTTGATCGGTAAACTTGGTCTTGGCTTGCTGGCTGTTCTTGCTGATCTCCTGGGGGAGGGGCCGGTTGCTGTGGTTCCCAGATGTCTTTGCCGGAGGCGGAATTGCCCCGCCCTTGTCGGTCCGGGCTAAGCAAGCTGCTCGGGTTTGCTCTCAGGAGCTTTTGTTCCCTGCAAGCTCTCGGTCCAGCTTTGGAGGACCAGGCTGAAAATGGTGGCCTCCCAATCTCCACCCGGAGGAGCTGAGAACTCGGGGCCCCGCTCCTCAGTGCGCCCCGAGAGAAAAGCAGTCACTCCCGTGTCCCCGGTCTCCGGCCGCACTCCGTGCTCACCCGGCCTGTGACCGAGAGTTTCTATCTCTGGCACCCGACCCCATGTGGAGTCTCCAAACCCAGCAGATCCCTGCGGTGTGCTCCCGCGCCGCTCCTCCCGGGGGAGGAAGGGGAGTCTCCCCGGATCTGCCGCTTGTTGGGTCCCTGCTGGAGGAGCAGTGGCCTGACTTTGTCGCCGATCACAGTTTATGGCCACCCCGAGCTGAGAGCCCGCGCCTCGGCTCCGTCTCTGCAGCCGGCTTCCCCGCTCCAATACCAGGGAGCTCTGCCGCACTCAGGCACCCCCGGTCTTTCTGTGACCCCGAGGGTCCTGAGACCACACTGTCCCGCGAGGGTCCCACCCCCCGCTTAGCCACTGGAGCGACGTCCCTCAGCGGAGCCGACTTCTAAAAGGTCCGATTTTGTGCTCCGCGGCTCTAGCACTTGCCAGAAGCGGCCGACGGAGGCCCCCTCCCCCGCCGTCTATCCTCCTGAATATCGCCTCGGATTCACTTCTCCGCACGTCCTACTTTCCAGAAAGTGGTCGCTTTTCTGTTCAGAGTTGTTGCTATTCTTTTCTTCGATCTCCTGTTGAGTTCGTAGGTGTTCAGAATGGTTTGATCCCTATTCAGCTGAATTCCTGGGACCAGACAAAACCCAGGTCTCCTGCTCCTCCGCCGTCTTGCTCCCTTGCCCCGAAAGTACCATGTTCTTGAGCACTATGTAGGACCAATACACAGTGCTTGGTGAAGCCTGAGAAGCTTTTATGGAACCCCATCTCCTCCTGACCTTTTTGTTCAAGACAAATCATTTCAGATAAAGATAAGTAACCAGGAGTTATCAAAGCCAAATACCATCAAAAGTAAGAAATGCCATTAAAAATTTAAGGTGGTGCCTGAGTGGCTCAGTCGGTTAAGCGTCTGCCTTCGGCTCAGGTCATGATCCTGGAGTCCCGGGATCGAGCCCACACTAGACACCCTGCTCAGCAGGAGTCTGCTTCTCCCTCTCCTTCTGCCCCTCCCCCCCACTCATGCTTATGCTCTCACTCTCTTTCTCTCAAATAAATAAAATCTTTAAAAAAAATTTAAGAAAAGAGAACAAGGAATGGAATAACATCATTACAGAAAATGTAATGACACCAGAAAGACATACCTACAGAACAGGTCAAAACCTTCTAATTCAAAATAACATAAAGGCATTAAGAAAAAGATAAAACACATGAAAACATTAGAATCAGAAAAATACAAATAAAATTACAATTCTATGAAGAATATAAAAGAATACTTTATTTCAAATATAAAGGCCAAATCAGAAGGAAATCAAGAATGTTATTCATTCACTATGCATCATACAACACCGCAGGTGAAATAGAAGGTGAACAGGAAGAAAAATTTGTTTGTAAAAATGAATAAAGAGTTAAAAAGGATTTGAGAGAAAGTGTCAGATATTGAAGATAGGCAAAGAACATTTAACACTAATGGATTGTAGAAATTCCTGAAGAAAAACAAAAAGGGTAAATGATGCAAACAACGATTTTTTTTTAAGTTTTGAAACTACGTACTACAAGAGCACACTACTTATCTAAGAATATTGACCCAGAACAGTTGACCAACACCAAGACATTTTTTTTTTAAAGATTTTATTTATTTTTGTGTGAGAGCGAGCGAGCAAGAGAGCACAAGTCAGGGGGAACTGCAGAGGGAGAGGGAGAAACAGGCTCCCCATTGAGCAGGGAGACTGACGTGGGGCTCCACCCCAGGACCCTGGGATCGTGACCTCAGCCAAAAGCAGCCGCTTAACCTACTGAGCCACACAGGCACCCCATACATTATTAGAATTCAAATAAAAATTTTAAACACTTTTGGTCATGTAAGCAAAAATAGCTTGTGAATTATAATGAAAAAATTAGCTTGTTATCATATATTCAATAGCAATGCTTTCAGCCAGAAGAAAATAGTGTGATATATTTAATATTCTTAAGGAAAGATGTGAGGCAATAATTTTATATCAAGCAAAATTGACTTTCCATTATAAGGGACAAAAACTGTTATCAACAAGCAAGAACAGGGAATATTGTCCCCAGGAGCCTGCCTGAGAAGTCTACTAAACTTCAGATAAACAAAATAACTAGAAAAATATTGACATAAGGACTGCGGATGAGAATTTGGTGCATGGTTCCTGGTATGTTAAAGACTAAATGAGGTTTAGAAGGAAGAGAGTGTTGTGTGTGGCATCTGTATGCTCAGAGAATATGCATATAGTTCAACTATTAAAAAGGAGGAGGGGGAGCAAAGGGAAAAACATAGGCAAAAACTGTTCAAATGTTTTTGGCAATTATGTTGGTGGTTGAGTATTAGTATTATTATTTTGAGACTTTTGTGTGTGAAATGTGGGATAAAGAAATTATGGGACATTCTATTCTATAATTTCCTGTGTCCAAGATTCTCTGGGTAGAAGAAAGGAGACAAGATGTAGTATGGGACAGGTTAGGAAAAAAAAAAAAAAAAAAGACTATATTCCTGAATTTGAAATGAAAATGTCAGTAAGACCAGATCAAGTATGTTTATCTTTTTAAAAACTGCATAGAGCAAGAGGGTCCCTCTTTCTCTACATCCTCACCAACACCTCTTGTGTCCTTTGTTTATTTTAGCCATTCTGACAGGTGTGAGGTGATATCTCATTGTAGTTTTGATTTGCATTTCCCTGATGATGAGTGATGTTGAGCATCTTTTCATGTGTCTGTTGACCATCTGGATGTCTTCTTTGGAAAAATGTCTATTCATGTCTTCTGCCCATTTTCTAATTGGATTATTCATTTTTCGGGTGATGAGTTTTCTAAGTTCTTTATGTATTTTGTATACTAACCCTTTATCCGGTATGTCATTTGCAAATATCTTCTCCCATTCCATAGGTTGCCTTTTAGTTTTGTTGATTGTTTCCTTTGCTGTGGAGAAGCTTTTTATTTGATGAATTCCCAATAGTTTAATTTTTGCTTTTGTTCCCCTTGCCTCCGGAGACATATCTAGAAGGGAGTGTTATGGCCAATGTCAAAGAGGTTACTGCCTGTGTTCTCCTCGAGGATTTAATGGTTTCAGGTCTCACATTTAGGTCTTTCATCCATTTTGAATTTATTTTTGTGTATGGTGTAAGAAAGTGGTCCAGTTTCATTCCTTTGCATGGGGCTGTCCGGTTTCCCAGCACCATTTGTTGAAGAGGCCGTCTTTTTCCCATTGGATATTCTTTTCTGCTTTGTCAAAGATGAATTGACTGTCTAATTATGGGCTCATTTCTGGGTTTTCTATTATGTTTTATTGGTCTCTGTGTCTATATTTGGGCCAGTACCATACCTACTTTGATCACTACAGCTTTATAATATAACTTGGAGTCTGGAATTGGGATGCCTCCAGCTTTGCTTTTCTTTTTCAAGGTTGCTTTGGCTACTTGGGGTTTTTTGTGGTTCCATACAAATTTAGGATTGTTTGATCTAGCTCTGTGAAAAATGCTATTGGTAGGAATGCAAACTGGTGCAGCCATTCTGGGAAATAGTATGAAGTCTCCTCAAAAAGTTAAAAATAGAACTACCCTATGATCCAGCAATTACACTGCTAGGCATTTACACAAAGAATACAAAAATACTAACTCAAAGGGATACATGCACCCTGATGTTTATAGCAGCACTGCCTACTATAGGCAAACTGTGGAAGCAGCCCAAGTGTTTATCGACTGATGAACGGATAAAGAAGATGTGGAATATACATGCAATGGAATATTACTCAGCCGTTAAAAAGAATAAAATCTTGCCATTTGCATTGACATGGATGGAGCTAGAGAGTATAATGCTAAGTGAAGTAAGTCAGTCAGAACAAGACAAATAGCATATGATTTCACTCGTGTGGAATTTAAGAAAACAAACAAATGAGCAAAGGGGGAAAAAAGAGAGGCAAACCAAGAAATAGACTCTTAACTATAGAGAACAAACTCATGGTTACCAGAGGGGAGGTGGGTGGGGGAATGAGTTAAATAGGTGATGAGGATTAAGGAATGCACTTATAATGAGCACCAAGTGTTGTATGGAAGTCTTGAATCACTATATTATACACCTGTTAGACAGCTATCAAAGACTACAAGGGTCAAGTCAAAAGGATTCAGGAGCTAACTTGAGGAAGCTCCCACTGCCAAAGATCAGACAATTTGAGTTTTAAAGAGTAGTAATTGCAACTAATTGAAACCCATCAAATACCTATAAATCCATGACCATATAATAATATTTTTTAAAGTGTAATCTGTCACCTCTGTATGATGAGGATGACAGTGAGCCAATTTGTTGCTGTGAAATTGTGTAAATGAAGGAAAAGAATCAAGCATTTATCCTGCCTTTCCTATACGAACTGTACCACTGGGTAACCAAAGAGTAGATCATAAGTATCTCTTTGTAAAAGTATTCCAATTAATAAATGAAAAATAAACAACAGAATAGCACTATTTTGCAACCTCATTGAAATTAATGTATCCAGCCATTGAGAAACAACAGCTGTTAACATAACAACCCAGAAAACCATGTGTCTCCAAAAGAAAGAACACGCTGTCCCCTCTGGTTTTGTCAAAGGATTCAAGCTGAATCTGATCAAACTTCTGAATCCACCTGCCAGTTGGTAGGAAATATAATGGACAGAGAAACATATTGACCTATACCACAACTGTGCCGTCCCAGCAAAACTGAGAATGTGTGAGATTCTATGTCAAAAGAGGTAGATCGCAGGGAAATTGAGGGGGCACCTGTATAATAAAAGAGACTTTAAAAACATGTCTTTTGTTTAATGGGCAAGACTAAGCTAGAGTTTCCAGATACGCCCAGTTGGGTAATAAAACCACAAACATTTGCAAGGAAGGATCACTCTGAGAAGTAAGGATAGTGGTTACTTTTGAAGGCAAAGAGTGTTGAAGGGGAGTTTCAAGGGGTGACTGGCAAACTTCTATTTCTTGACCCAGTTAGTAGTTAGAATCGTGTTTACCTTACAACAACCCACTAAGGAGTGCATTTGTTTTGTTTGGCTTCCCATATATGTATTTCATTTCACAATGAAAAGATCTTAAAAGCAGTGTGTATACTCCTATGACTACCAATTTTGGCATAGTTTCATTACGTTTTCCTCCCCAACCCCCTCTCACCCCTACACTTACATCTACATCGCTGTAGAGGTCCACCACCAACAGGAAGTCTTTCTCAACTTCCAGATAATCAGGGTAGGATGTGTAACTTAATCTACATGGCATTTTGATGATGTTTATTTATGGGATCTAAAAGTTCATTATAGACCATTGCCATTGCAAAAATATAGGGGCTTGGTTTAATAGAGATTTTGAAAACATGGTAGAAGGGTTCAGAATAGTGGGAAGTGAAAGGCATTTCCTAGTGAACTTTCCTGACAGGGTTTGGATTCATAACAGTGGTACATATGACATGTTCCCTGGGTTCTTCTGAGACCAAAATGTGGGAACATTTCCTCTTTTGCCTCTACCTGGACTGAATCTGATTTTTCTGTTTTGGATAAGAATAACAATAAAATCTGAAAAGCCTGTCTATCTTGAAGACAAGTCTAGACAAGTGATTAGGTTAAATGCCCCAAACATTTCACAATAGTAATATAAGGTGACATGCTAGAGAGGCATAAAGAATAATCCTATTATATTTACATGCAGATATTGCCCTTGGGGCTGGCCTAATTAGTCCCGTTAATCACCATGGCCCTTTCAGCACTAAAGTGGTGAAAAGCTAAACCGAATTAATATTCTCTATGACCAAGCAGAGTTCCGGCCGAAGCAGTGCCTCAGCTCACATCTGTCAGGGAAATATTGCTGCGTTATTTTTCCTTTCCTTCCATTATCTCTGCGCAGCTCTCCTCTTCCTAGGTTACAAGCATATGAGCAACTTGAGGACAAAGACTGTGTCTCATTCATCTCCGTAGTCTGTCTACGCTTCAAGCACTGAGCTGCCCAGAGCAGAGATGAGGTGTGACCCATTCAATCCCTTTGTTACAGAAAAGAACGATTTGTTGGGGAAGTATTAAATTAAACTAGAAATGTGTTTAGCTTTAATTTTTCTTGTTTTTCAGTTGAGGTATGATTTACATACAGTGAGATGCACAGATTTTAGGGCTGTAGTTTAATGAGTTTTGATAAATGCATAACCTGAACATGAGCAAGACCACCGCCCCCGCCCGCCCAGTGTTCCGTCATGGCCCTTCCAATCAGTAAGCACAGGCCCCAGGAAGCAACCTCCGTTGTGAGTAATATTGTCATAGATTATTTAGACTTATTCTGGAACTTCACAATATGAGTAGAATGATAGAGTATGTTTTCTTTTGCATCTGGCTCTGTCACACAGCATGATGTTTTTGATATTCATCCATGTGTGTATTATTCTTCTTTACACTTGATTAGTAGTCTATTGTGCAAAGAAAATACAATTTGTTTTATCCAATCTCTTGTTGATGAACATTTGGTTGTTTCCAGCAAAGGCTATAATGAATAAAGCTGCCATGAACATTCTTGAACAAGTCATTTTGTGAACACATTTTCATTCCTTTTGAGTAGACACCTAGGGGTGGGATTGCTGGATCAGTGGGTAGGTGCACATTTTACTTTATAAAAAACCACCAGCTGGTTTTGTAAAGTAGCCATATCATTTTACATTCCCACAAAAACTGTACGCAAGTTCAAATTGCCCAACACTCTCTTCGAATATTTTAATGAGTGTGTCGTAGTATCTCAACATGGATGTAATTTGTATTTTCCTGATAACTAAAAATGTGGATCAAGTTTTCATGTGCTTATTGGCCAATTGAATATCTTCTTTTTATGGATTATCTGTTTATAGCCCATTTTTATTTCATTGTTTGTCTTTTTATTTTGGAGTTATAAGAGCTCTTTATAGACCTTGGATGTTAGCTTTTTATCCAATATATGCTGTGTAAATATGTTTCTCCAATCTGTGGCTTGTCTATTCATTTTCTAAACATTGTCTTTGGATAAACTGAAGTTCTTAACTTCAATGAGTCCAACTTACCCATTTTTTTTTCTTTTATGGTTTGTACTTTCTGTGTCCTGAGAAATCTTTGCCTATCCCAACATCACCAAGGTATTCTTCTGCTGTTTTATTCTAGAAGCTCTACTACTTTAACCTTTATGTTTGAGTCTGTGATCTATCTTGAATTAGCTTTATGTTATATGATAGAGTGGTGTGTGATATGATACAGTTTGTGGTATCACAAAGTGGTTGAGTTTTACTTCTTCTCACATGGATATTGTCAGACATTGTGGCAGAGTTGTTCCAGGATCATTTGTTGAAAAGGCCATTCTTCCCCCCCTTCGAAATACCTAGCACCTTTGCCAAAAGTCACTTGACCATAAGGTGTGGGTCTGTTCATGAACTCTATGTTCTGATCCATACTCCCTTTATTACTGTTGAATTGTAGTGATTCTTAAAATTGGAGAACGTGAATCCCCCAAATTTCTTGTTCTTTTTAAAGATCCTTTGACCAACCCAGATCTTTTTATATTCACAGACATGTTTTACAGTCAGCTTGGCAATTCCTATAAAGAAAACTGCTAGGAGCTTTGCACAGTGGCAGTATCGTAGCCAATGAGGTTTATCCGAGGCGCGATCATCGCTAATAGAAAACTGCTAGGATTTTTTTTTTTTTTTAAGATTTTATTTATTTATTTGAGAGAGCGCACGCGCAGAGGGAGAGAGAGAAGCAGGCTCCCTGCTTGATCCCCAGACCCTGGGATCATGACCTGAGATGAAGTCAGATGCCTAACTGAGTGAGCCACCCAGGGGCCCCTCTCTTCTTTTTTTAATCAAAATATTTACTGTTATACCTCCTGGTATTGTGCAACAGGTGTTTTACTTTTTGGTCTTGTTTTTCTCGTGGTGCTTCAGTTTGGATAGTTTGTCTTGCCATGTTTGAAAAAGCATTGCTTTCTTTTTTTTCTTTCTCAGCGTCCAATCTGCTGTTAAACCCATCCAGTAAAATTTAATTTCAGATGTTGTACATCTACAGTTCCTATTTAATTCTTTCTTATAGTTTGATCTATAAACTGAAATTCCCTGCGTGTTCTCTCACTGTGGCCATTTTTCCTAATATTTATATTTGTAACAGCTATTTTATAACCCTTACCCACTGATTCCAGTATCTGTGTGATCTCTGAATTTGTCTTCTGCTTATGGCTCAGATTTCTCTGTTTATTCACACATACTGTAACTTTTTTTAAATGTATACTTGGCATCATGAATGCTGTGGTTTTTTTAAAGTCCGGATTTGGTTGTCTTCCTATAAAAAAGTGTTGGATTTTATTTTGGCTAGCAGATAAATTTTGGTAGATCAGCTCAAATGTGTTGAAGCTTGGCTTTAGACTTGCCTAGGGTGAATCTACAGTAGCCTTTCCTCTAGGACTGGAGTACTCTGTCCCCAGGCATGGTCTTTCTAGGCTCTCAACTAAATGACCAGAGTACTGAGCAAAATCTCTTCATTTTTGCCAATTGAACCAACTATGTCTCTTTCACCTCCCATATTCCCAGCAGCTGTTCTCTGCTAGACGAGTTTTGCCCTATGCCCATACAGCTTGTATTTGACCAAGGATTCGAGGGGTCACCTCTGCAGATTTCTGAAACTCCTGTTCTGCTCAGGTCCCTCTCTACAGTACATTCCAGCCAACTGAACAATCCAGAAATCTGATCTCTGTTTCCTGAGCAGAGCAAGACTGCTATTCACTGTTTGGGTTACACCCCTGTGCTGCAGTCTAGAAAGTTCACCAAAGCAGAAAGCAGAGTAAATAGGGAGCTTACCTCATGTGTCTCCTCTCAGAGATCAAAACCCTGTTTTGTCTACTGCCTTAAATCAGTTGCTTCATATATTTTGTCCAATTTGATCGTTGTTTATGATAGGAAGGTAAATCTGATAGCCATAATTCTGCCGTGATCAGAACCAGAGTCTAATCTTTTATGCTTTAATATTGTCAAAGATTTCCTTGAGGATGCATTTAAAGGCCCTTGCTAATCAATTCTGGTGTCTTCAATGTGGTTGGCCTCTCCCCTGTATTTTGGTTCATAGACACCTTTGAGAATCTAATGCAAGTTCAGGGAACTTTCTTCAGAAAAAAATGTGCATGGGTCCCCTTTTGTAGAAAATTCCAGAGATTTCACTGATTCCCCCAAAGCCCAACTGTGAATCATTGCTATCAACAGGCTGAGAATTAAGAATCCCTGCTCAATATCCTTTCTACAGCTATAAATATGTGGTTGTTGTGTTTTGTTTCCGAAAATGAAAACAAGCTGATAATAGCCAACATAGAAAATTTGGGTAAATTTTATAGGAAGTAAATAGGTTTGGATACTGGAACAAATATATTTCCGTGCACACCTCAACAAGTTTATGATTCACTTTCTGAACTTAGGAAAAGGTTTAAGATCTTTCAAAGTCTTTTCGTAAGTGAGCCTAGACTTTATGTCCACCATACTGCACCTTCACTTCCACTTACCTTATGTGTGAAACTTGACCCAACTGATTCTGGTATGGAAATCAGATGCGGTTTGTTTTGTTTTGTTTTGTTTTGTTTTGTTTTGGTAAAAATGGTTGGTCATTATATAGTTATAATGCTATATAGTTATATAGTTAACCTATTTAATTATGTGCTTATGAGTTCCTCTATGAATAATAAAGGGAGATGTACCACTAAGGTACAGTCAAAACTATATCTTCACACCAGTTTCTCCAGAAGTTGACTCTGAAATAAGAACTCCACTACAAGAAATGTATTTCAGAGGTAATCCCAGGGAACATTCGAGAGGCCAAGTGAGATGGGACAGGGAAGAAGGCCAAGAAAGGAATCGTGGTGAAGCAAGTTACTACTTTGGAAAAGCTGGAGCTTACTCCTACCGGACAGCTCTGGGAACCAGGGTAAAGCACACTCCTCAGAAATCTCACATCCCAGGGGTGAAAGGGCTGGGTTATCCATCCACCAGTTCCCACTAGGTAGTGGTTGAGGGCTGCACCCGGCGGGGTGTTGATTATCTGTCATGTCAGGCCTACGGTATGTGGGTAGACAGAGGGATTTGGTGGCCAGAGAGATCCTTGAACGATCTCAGGTGCTGGCAGTTGAAAGTCAAGCTGTCACACACGTACGTCAGTGCTGAGGGGACGTGTGGAGGGCACTAACGGCAGCTGCTATTCCCTTCAAGCCAAAGCAATAACTAGCACTGATGACACTTAGAATAAATAGCCATGTTTTCCCCCATTGGATAGTTTCATTCTGTTCTGCGGGATGACGGATGCCTCTCTTGGAGCCCCAAACACTTGGTATCTGTCAAACAGCACACGCTCCCTCATATAGATTATATTCAGAAAATAATGTTCAAATTTGCTGGTTTGCTTGGGTTTGTATACTACTTCCCTCTGGCTATCATCAGAACATCATCAGAACATGTTTTGATAATAAACAAATAAAAGTCCCTGCCAAATGTAATTAATTTTCTCTCATAGAAATTTTTTTTCTGGTGTGATGTCACCACAGGATTCTACATGACAAGGAAAATGAATGTAGTCTTTGTAGTAACTGATTTAGTTTGTCCTCTAAATTGAAATCTAGAGTAACTTTGGGGGAAAATATTTTCTTGGCATGCTTTGCTTCCTTTGAAATAGCCACCTAATAATGGCTAGTGTTCTTTGAGTGCCAGGTTCTAAGTCCTTTGTGTATATTAATTCATCTAAGACTCATACAGCCCTAGGAGGCTTATACTATCATCAGTCCTATTGTAACTAAAGACAAGGAGGCCAGTAAAAATTACTTTCCTTACCTAGTAAGGTCACAAAAATGTTAAATTTTCTAGATTCTAGAATTGAGGCACTTGGGTGGCTCAGTTGGTTAAACGTCCAGCTCTTGGTTTCGTCAACTCAGGTCATGATCTCATGGGTTGTGGGATGGAGCCCCATGTGTGTTAGGCTCCTCGCTCAGCAGGGAGTCTGCTTGAAAGATTCTCTCCCTCTGCCCCTCCCCTTCCTCCCTCTCTCTCTCAAAATAAATAAATCTTTTAAAAAAAAAGAAAGAAAATTCTAGAATTAAACTCCTCCTAACAACTGCAAGCACATTGTTTCCCATCTGTATCTCAACCAGCATGAAGTAACTTTTTCATCCAGCAGTGTAAATCCAGAGTCGATTTCTTCTTCTAAAACTTTTGCCAAACTTGGATTCCAGCGGGGCCGTTTGTGAACTCCCCTGAAGAAATAGGCCACTTCAGAATCTTGATGTACCTCATGGCAGAGGCTGTTCCCAAAGAAACTTAGCAAACCAAGCAATGTACTCTAAACCAAGGTCAACAAACTTTTCCTGTAAAGGACCAGATAATAAATATTTTCAGCTTTGCCAGCCATATATAGCCCCAAAACAGTAGACAGTACATAAACAAATGAGCGTGGCTGTGTGCCAATAAAACTTTATTTACCAATACCTGCAGCAAGTTGGATTTTGCCCTCAGGCTGTATAGAGTGCGATTTGGTCCCCATCGTGGGCTGCCTATGAGTGCCACTCTCAAAGACCTTTGAATATGTAAAGTCACCATTACGCAATTCTAGGAAAAACTCATATGAAGTTAAGATTAGAAGGGACTTCGGGAGACTTTCCCACCTGATTTTATTTCAATGTAAAGGCTTCTTTTAGTGCCCCGTAGCTTTGTTTATAAATGTTAGCTAGTGAAGGGAAGATTGTGAGAACTGGGGAGAGAATATTCAGGGGGAAAACAAATGCTTTCCTTGTTAAAATTAGGCATAGGCTCACAAGGTTCATTAGAGTTCTTCAAATTAATTAAATGGGGAAGCCAGTGTTAAAGCATTAGAATCAAGTAAGAATGACAATAAAACAACCTTTACTTTTTCATGCAGGATAAAAAAGAGGAAGAATTCCATTCATAAAAATTTAATTTGTATTCACAGTTCTTACAATAAAATCAGGTGAATATGTAGTCCCTCTTTGGAGGGCACCAAGTGACGTAAGTATGCCTAATTTGGGAGATAGTTTATTCTCTGGGAAACCACTTAGATATGGAGAAAAACTGACTCAATTATATGTAAAAAGTTATAATTGCAGCAACCAAAACTAAAAGAGGCCCTAGACATTAGCTATTTCAATTCAGTCATTTTATAAATAGGAACCTGAGGCTCAAGGGGTTCAATGTTATGCCAAAGGTCATCCAATTAGAAATGAAGCTGGGATGAAACCCACATGCACTGATGAGAGCCATGTTCCAATTTTATTTTTTTAAGATTTATTTATTTGGTTTTTTTGGGGGGTGCAGAGGGAAAGGGAGAGAGATAATCTCAAGCAGGCTCCATGCCCAGCATGGAGCCCAACAGGGGAGCTCGATCTCACGACCCTGAGATCATGACCTGAGCTGAAATCAAGAGTTGGATGCTTAACCCACTGAGCCGCTCAGGCGCCCCAGCCATGTTCCAGTTTTAGAGCCAGAAGGGTTTAATCCCAGCTTTGCTACTTAAAACTTTATAACTTTTAGGAAGTCTCTTAAACTATCTGAGTCTCCATTGTATTATTTGCAAACTGGGGATGACCAAGCAAGGTTTAGTAATGATGAAACGAAACATCAGGTATAAAGTCCCAGGCACTTAGTAGTTGCCCCATAAATGATATCTATAATATTCATTTGATAATTATTGCTTGAGAACTTACAATATGGTAAGCACTACATCAGGGAATGGGGATGCAAAGACAAGTAAAGCAAAATCCTCATCCTAGAAATGCTCATAGGAAACAGACACATGAACAGATCATTTGTAATATAATCTGTTTGAAGTGCTGTAATTGACATGCACAAAGGCCAGGAGCATATGGAAGATGGAGCACTAGGAACTGTGCTGTCCAATCCAGTATCTACTCGCTAAATGTATCTACAAAGCCCTTGAAATGTGGATAATCCAAACTGAGATGTACTATAAATGTAAAATACAAGATTTTGAAGATATAATACATACACAAGAAAAAGAATATAAAATATCTCAAATAACTTTCCATAGTGAGCACATGATGGCAGGAAAGTGTTTAGATAGATAAGGCAAAAATTCTGTCTCAAGTATTCTAAGTCTGATAAAGAAGACAGACAAACAAATGCTATAATGCAATTCAGGAGAAAACAATATTAGATAAATACACATGGGGAAGGCTGTGGGCATATGTCATACATGATATGTGACATTTGAGGTAGATCTGAAAGCTGAGTGGTTCCCCCCACCCCGCCCCTGTGAAGGAGGGAAGAAGAGCACTCCAGCTATCCAAATAGGAAAGATGGGAGTAAAGACATGGCAATGTTCTGGAAAGAACAAGCAGTTGTTTCTTCCGTCAATTTTCTAGGATGTCCTTAAACCCGACGTGAAGAACTTAGGGCTGTTTGCAAGTCCTTTCCATAGTTTGGTTATTCAAGCAGTATTTATTTGGCATCGAATAATAATACCATAGTAGCTAATACTTACTGGGTTCTTCTAATGTGCCAGATACAAAGTGCTTTCCACTGAATCCTCAAAGTAACCCAGGAGATAGGAAAATGTATGCCCCTATTTTATAAATAAGGAAACTGAGGACTACAAAGATTAAGTCACTTGCCTGAGATCGTGCAGTTAAGAAAAGACAGAGCCTGCCTCAGATTATAGGTCCGCCTGGTACCAAATTCTGTGCCACCAACTCCATGAGTGAGGATGCTGCCTCCCCACCTGGTCCATGTCCTCCCAGGAGGCCTGGAGCAGGCAAAAAGCAGTTCCATTTGTGGCCACCTGGGATGTGACAGCCAGCTCTCATCCTAAAAACAGCTCTGTGTAAAGCACATTTTGAAAGAGCAGAAGAGGCTCAACAGCGAGCTTTCTGTGGAGAGAGTTGCCAGAAGTGGACCTGGAGGGTAGAACTCCGGAGAGCCGGCAGCAGAAGCACTTGGAAGCTGCCATTGAGAAAGCTGCCTCCACCAGAAGGAGCTGTTCCCAGAAGCTGCTGTGAGCAGAGACACGGGGAGCCACCATCACCAGAAATGTCTGCTGGGGCTCTGCTAATAGAAGGGCAGGCTGGGAAGACACTGGTTGTTGTTGTTGTTGTTGTTTTTAAGATTTTTTTTTTTTATTTTTTGAGAGAGACAGAGACAGAGAGAGAGCACAAGAGGGGGAAGTGTCAGAGGGAAAAGCAGACTCCCCACTGAGCAGGGAGCCCGATGTGGGACTCCAGGATCATGACCTGAGCAGAAGGCAGATGCTCAACCAACTGAGCCACCCAGGCGCGCCCTGGGGATACATTGTAATCAAAGGTTTCCCGGCCTCTCTACCATCGCAGAGAAAACTCCCTTGACATCAAGGCAATGGACTCCATCGATCTTTTAGTAGCCTATTTCCTAAAGATATGGAACAAAATTCCCTACCTATAGATCTGGTGAGATTGGTCCCCAGAACTTCTTAGGAGGGGGTTTTAGGCCAACAGTATGGAAAAAGAGGAAAGGAGAGTGTTGTGTTAGAGAAAGAGAGAACTATGACCCTGCTCGTAAGTTTCTGGCGGAGGTTAAGCCTTTGGAAGAAAATACAGGGTCACATATATATATGGCTTGTATAAAAACAATATCTTCTATAGGATTAACCTAATTAAGTAAAGCTGTACTCCGTGCCAGTAACTCCTGGAATTGAGGGTTTCCATGATGCCAAATGGTGATCAAAACAATCTGAGCCACGTTGGGAATGAGATTCTTGAACAGAAGATCAGCATGTTTCACTCCACTTGTGCCCGGGCTGTAGAGAGTAGGAGCCGAGAACCTGAGCCTCAAAGGGGATGGCCCGGCACAGACTTCAGTCTTTTCTACCCGATAGCCAGGCAACCATTAATGACGACTCCTCACTTCTCTGAGAGCAGAGATTTTGTCTCTTATATTCTCTACTGAATCTCCGGTGCCTAGAATATGCCTACCACATAGTCACAACTCAATAACAATCTGTTCAACTAAACTGAATTGAATAGCATTGTCAGAGTCGTTCTTGTCAAATATTTGTTAGATATTCCACATAGTGTGGCACACTTGATGTTGGAAAATTCAGAACTAACGTAAAAGGATTCCAGCAGGCTTTTATCCAGAATCTACAAAGAACTCTTACAAGTCAATAAGACAAACAACCCAATTAAAACATTGGCAAAAGATCTGAATAGACATTTTAGCAAAGAAAATATACAAATGAATACTAAACACATGAAAAGATGCTCAACACTATTGGTCATCAGGGGAGTGCAAATTCAATTCAGATCACCATGAGATACCACTGCATACCCACTAGAACAGCTGTGATCGATACAGCAGACAGTAACAAATGTGGAGACAGGAACTCTCATACATCACCAATGGGAATTTAAAAGAACACTGCCATTTTGGAAAATAGGTTGGTAGTATCTTAAAAAGTTAACTATAAATTGTTATCGTACCTCCCTCCCAGTAATTCCACTCCTAAGTATCTACCCAAGAGAAGACAAAATATATGTCCACACACAGACTTGCATACTGTGAGGGATGTCATAAGAACCTCACTGATAGTTGAATCTACTGTTGCTTAGCTAAGTTCAGTAATTTTTCCGAGGTCATGGAGTTATTCAAGAGTAGAGCTAAGATTTTAAGCCAACCATATCTGGTTCCAAAGACTATGTTTTTTCCCTCATTGCATCACACTGTTCCCCAGGAATGTACAGATTTTGTAAGCACTTGTTGTTATTAAAAATAAAATATATTAAAAACCGGTGGGGGTGCTTGGGTGGCTCAGTTGGTTAAACATCTGACTCCTGATTTTGGCTCAGGTCATGATCTCAGGGTTGTGAGATTGATTGAGCCTTGCGTCGGGCTCTGCACTGGCTGTGGAGCCTGCTTGAGATTCTCTCTCTCCTTCTCCCTCCGCCCTTTCCCCCTTGCTCAATCTCTCTCTCTCTCTTTCTTTCTCTCTCTCTCTCTCTCTCTCTCTCTCAAAGCAAACAAAAAAGTCTGAGGGTAACACAGACAAGAGACAAAAATGCTATGTAAACTTCATCTTTTATTCCATGAAGTTCTATAGTAAGACAGTTTTGGCAACCTCTCTATATTTCTATTTCCTTATTTGCAAAATGAAGATATTGATAGCAACTAATACATAAAATTATTTTTTAAGTAATGAATGAGGCAATACAAGAGTAAGTGTGTACCACGGTGTCTCACCCAAGGAAATGCTCAATGCTTGTTATCTTTCATTCTAAGTGTTGTTATTATAATTGTTACTATTTTTAATTGTTTGCCCATGGAAGTTGAGGAAAGGAAAACAGGCATCAGCTAATTTATAGGGAATCTTCTCAAGAATAAGTTGCATATTTAGCTTTAGGAATTATGGAAAAGTCCTAATGGATGCTTTGATGATCTCACATTGGAAACAGGAAAACTGCAAACATGCTGAATACGCTTGAGCTGGGAATGTACTCTTTTGAATAAATTAATTTGAGATTATGTCGTATTAGTCAGCGTAATGTGGCCACAGAAATGATTTACTTCCCAGCATTGCTAAAATGTGTCATCTTAAGCAAGATAAAGCAGTAAAGCAACAGCAATTACAGCTGAGGTCTCTGAAATGGATTTTACAGAAAGTGAACCAATGAGAAATCAGCTCTTGATCTCATTTAACAGTCATGGAGCAGACCTCGCCGTGCTCTGGAGGGGGGACAAGGGGCTGGGTCAGAAGAAGGGGCAACATTACACAAGAGCTCAGCCCTGTGGGAGGCTGAGACCGCTCTGGATGTGACCTGTTTGTATAAATGATGCTTTGCACACCTGAGGCTGGGTCACCCTGATGCGGACCAAAGAGATCACCACCATGCCCGTTGCCAGCCATATGCATCCAGAAAGAGGAAGAACAGACCAGAATCGTGCTATGTCTTGGGATCAGAACTGGGAGAAGGGGAGTATTCACTAGGGCTGTCATAACAAAAGTCCACAGACTGGATGGCCTCAACACTAGAAATTTCCTTTCCTCATACTTCTGGAGGCTGGAAATCCAAGGTGCTGGCAGAGTCGGTTTCTTCTAAGGGCTCTCTCCTTGGCTTGTGGGTGGCAACCTCTTGCTGCCTCTTCACATGGTTGTCCTGTGGGTGTTCATCCCTGACGTCTCTCTGTGTGTCCTAATCTCCCTTTCTTTTTTTTTTTTTATCTTATTTTATTATGTCAGTCACCATACAGTACATCGTTAGTCTTTGATGTAGTGTTCCGTGATTCATTGTTTGCGCATAACACCCAGGGCTCCATGCAGTACGTGCCCTCCTTAGTACCCATCACGGGGCTAACCCATCCCCCCACCCCCCTCCCCTCTAGAACCCTCAGTTTGAATCTCCTTTTCTTTTAAAAACACCCGGCCAGACTGGATTAGGACCCACCCTAATGGCCGCGTTTTAATTTACCTCTTTAAAGGCCCTGTCTCCAAGTACAGTAACATTCTGAGGGATTCCTAAGCCAAAATATTAAATCTATAAAATAGCTTTGGTTTCCTAATGAATTAAATGAAGCTTGTCAATTGAAAATGTGGTTTTCAGGGCACCTGGGTGGCTCAGTTGGTTAAGTGTCTGCCTTCAGCTCAGGTCATGATCCCAGGGTCCTGGAATCAAGCCCTGCGTCAGAGGCTCCCTGCCCAGTAGGAAGTCTGCTTCTCTCTTTCCCTCTCCCTCTGTGTGTGTGCTCTCTCTCTCTCTCTCTCTCATTCTCTCTCTTTAGCTCTCACTCTCTCTCAAATAAATAAAATCTTTTTTTTTAAGATTTTATTTATTTATTCATGAGAGACAGAGAGAGAGAGAGAGAGAGAGAGAGAGAGGCAGAGGGAGAAGCAGGCTCCCCGCCGAGCAGGGAGCCCGATGCGGGGCTCGATCCCAGGACCCTGGGATCATGACCTGAGCCAAAGGCAGACACTTAACCATCTGAGCCACCCAGGCGCCCTCAAATAAATAAAATCTTAAAAAAAAAAAAAAGAACACGTGGTTTTCATGTTGAGATTGAATCCAGAGATATTGTGATTTCTGTCTAGCATGTAGGTGATGGCCGTATTCTCCATTAGATAGAACAGGTAGTGGCAAAGGGTTAATTCTCCTCTAAAGTCATGTAAAAAGTTCAGAAAAGATGTCATAAAATATATTTTCTGTGAATCAAAAGCATTTCTGAAGGAAATGACTTTAACAGAAATATGTGCTGTGTTCTCAGCATTGCCTAAGAAAAACAACTGATAGAGAAAGACTTATATATACATATAAGTCTTTAAACCTGAAATTGCCCCCAGCAGGACTGTAGGGAAGCAATGATATTCTGGGCCAAAGGCCCCAAGCCAATTATGCTTAAATGATGCCCTTGTGGCTTCCCTTTGAAAAGCTGAGTGCCATCATTGGTCATTCTCTAGTTGAATGGACAAGGTGCCCCAAGGCATCTCCCAAACTCTTTTTCATTTATACTTTAAAGATAAAAGGCATCACTCCTTCTGACACATTAGATCAAGGATACTGGACAAACAGAGCAGAGGACAACAATAAGACTGCATTTATCTATTTCTGTACTGGGTAACTGGCTTCACTTCATCAGCTTCCTGCTCCAGCAAAGCCTCCACTCCCCTAGAAATAATAACAACAACAACAACAACAACAACAATAATAATAATAATAATAAAAAGAGCTAACATTCCCTGGGAGTTCATTATATACCAGATATTGTTTTAGGTGTTTTATGTATATTAACTTACTGAATCATCATGATAATCCTAGGAAGCCAGTACCAGGGATAACATCAGCATCCCATTTTGCAGATGGGGAAAAATGAGGACAGACAGGTGAAGTACCTCGAGCAAAATCACAGAACCAGTAAGTGACATTGCTGGGAGTTGGACGCAGCTATTCTACGAATGGGTCTCATGAGGGATCCAACAAACCATAACCACACCTCCTCGCACTTCTGCCCTCCTTAGTGGCAAACAGATGATTCTGTAGACAGCTTCCTTGTGGGTTTATTTCTTAAATAGTATATTCGGATGCCAATCATATCACTGGAAGATATAAACGTTGGCCCCATTTTCCTCTGTGAAGTTTGTGTGCGTGTCTCCCCCCCACCCACCCATTGGACTTAAATCCCCTTTGAAAACATGGATCATTGAACAAAGTAAGCAATTGTGTGTTGACAGGAGCCTACTTTGACTGGCTTCACTTCCAGGGTTCACACAAGTTCGATTGGGGGCACTGTCTGGGCACTTATAGGGAAGGATAATGAAAAAAACAAATAAGCCTAGTGTCAGCCAAGAGCTGACCTTCTAATCCCAGTCTCCTTCATTGCTGGCTGCACATTCAAATCACCTGGGGGAGCCTCAGCATAAATACCAGGACCCTCAACCCACCCTACACCTTTCAAATCAGAATCTCTAGGGATGTAGGCCAGGACAGTAGTAGTTTTTCTAGAGCTCTCCTGGTGACTCAAGAAGCAGACTGGGCCTGCCCATCACTGTGGAGAGACACACATGTAAATGAGTCATTATAAGACCCTGTGGTTCGAGTAAGATCAGAGTGCTATAAATAGCAAGAAGACCTAGAGCCACTGCTTCTGACCACAGACCCTGCAGATGACTTCACAGAGGAGGAGACATTGACCTGATCTAACTGAATGAGCACATGTTCTCAGGGTAGAAGGGAGGGGGTTCTGGATATTCCAGGCAGATTGAAGAGCAAGTGCAAAGAAACAGAGTTAGGGACAAGGAAGAAGCATTTTGGTTTTTTTTTTTTAATTAAATGTATTTTTGTTTATTTTATTATCTTATATTAGTCACCATACAATACATCACCAGTTTTTGATGCAGTGATCCATGATTCATTGTTTTCATACAACCCCCAGTGCTCCAAGGAGGGCACGTACTGCGTGGAAGTTGCATTTTGAAATGAAATAGGGTTTCCCATGGCCAAATAGTAGGTGGGTGTCAGCAGGGCAGGAGCCAGATCATTAATGGCCTTGAGTGCCATGCTGGGTGTTGCTCCTGAATCCTGCCAGTGAGTGTCCTGGCTGTTGTAGCCTAGGTATGAGCCAATAAATATCTTCCTTCCCTTAGGTCATGTAAAAGAGCACGCTAGTATTTTTCCATAGGAATTTTACTATAGAACTTAGGAAAAATAGAACAAAAATCAGAGAAAATCAAAGGCATAAAAATTAAATAATTTCCCTATATAATTAATGCATGGAACGTATCTTTGTCATCCCTAAAAAAAAAAAAAAAAACTCTTCAGGTAGGAGCCCACCTCAAGCAAGGACCATCTTCCCTTCTTTCTCATGAGCATCTTTTAGCTCATGTTAACCTTCAGAAGAAAGAAGAAATTTCTTCATCTGATTTAAACTTTCCTGAGAAGAGGGGAGATCATGTCAGGAGTCTCCTATTTGTGGAATGTGGAATGCTTCTAAATCTTTTATTTTTCAAGGACAGAAAATGGTCAAAGCCTTCTCTCCACATGTGGAGGTCCCCTTTTTTCCTATCCCCCAAGTGCTTTAATAAATCCCTCCATGGAAAATGTAGGCTCTGCAAAATTCCAATTTGTAGAGTTTAACAAAATGATTAGTGTTATATCAATCAATTGTGTCAAGAACCAATACTAAGGATGGACATTCACTAGTTGTGTGACTTACTCTAGGTCATTTCACCTCTTTGAGGCCCACCTTTCTCCACTGCATCATGAGAAGTTATGTTCAGTTCCTACCAGCTCTGAGATTCTGTGACTTCTGTAGATTCTAAATTTTTTCCAGCCCTAAAGTTTGGTGATCAAAACCACTTCTTTTTTTTTTAAGATTTTATTTACTTATTTGACAGAGAAAGACACAGCAAAAGAGGGAACACAAGCAGGGGGAGTGGGAGAGGGAGAAGCAGGCTTCCCGAGGAGCAGGGAGCCCGATGCAGGGCTCGATCCCAGGACCCTGGGATCATGACCTGAGCCGAAGGCAGATGCTTAATGACTGAGCCACCCAGGCGCCCCTCAAAATCACTTCTGATGCTAATTCACCATGATTCCTCTGACAGCCCATGAAAGCTATTTTACACCTTGACACCCCCCGGAGAGAAATCAGCTTAAAATGTTTTTCTTTGACAAAAAAATGTGGGCTCAGTACTTAAAAATGCTGTCAGGGTGCATGCAGTTTGATGGAGCTGCTTAAGAAATCTGTCAACAGCATCCTGGGTTAAATTGTTGAGCAAGCGAACCGATCCTGTACTAATGTGGTTGAATATTTTCTGACAGCCTACGATAGCTTCTTTAGCTCTTTATGTTCTGTCAACTACTGGAGATAGCTTCTTAAAGAGGGGTGAATCTTTATGCATTAAAGAATGTCAAATGTCATTCAGTCACTTACATTTCAAGGGCATTCTATATAAGGCTGCCCTAGGTCTCTGTTGGAATGCCCAGGAAAGTTGTGCTATACCTTGCTCCAAAGAAAGCTGTTCTGTTTCTTCTTAGAAGATTAAGGTTAATTTTTGTCTGAATATTTCAATTTCATCAAAAAGGCTACAAGCCATAGCTTTGGATACACAAAATTAAAACAAATTACTCAGTACCCATTTTGGGTGTTCCAGTCTCTTAGCATGAGACTTCTTCATAGCCTACCTCCTCTATTCCAGGAACCAACCCAACTGCTCGCATTAACAGTTTAGAATTGAAACCTCAAAGACAAACTCAAGTAGCTATTGATCATACTTCACCCACGCTCTGTACGTTTTCAGCTCTTATGGCTGCCAAAGGGTTATCATTACTATTATTAAAGTGTGTATAGCAATCCCATGTCCACGTAAGTGTTCCCAATCCCCGTCACTCAAAGAATGGTTTGTGGACCAGCAGTATTGGCACCACTTGGAACCTTGTGAGAAATAAAGAATTGAAAGGCCTACTCTAGGCCTGCTGAATCAGAATCTGCATGTTGACAAGATATCCAGGTGATTTGTAAGCACATTAAACTTTAAGCAGCACTGGCTTAGAGTATAGACTTTGGAGTCAGACTAGCTCTGTGACTAGGCAATGAAAGTAAAGCCTGACATTTACTAACGGCTTAGTGGTGCCGGAACTGTGCCCACGTCATCCTGATTAATGCTTCTGAGCCCATGTTTTTCCACAGAACAACAACAACAAAAAAGATATATTTATCTCATATGGCAAATGGCACCACCAAATTGCTCCATCCTAAAACCAGGCATCACCCTTGATCCCTCCCTTTTCCCCCCACCTTCATCCAGTCCTGACTGCCCGACCTCCAAACTCTCTCGAGTCCATCCACTTCTCTCCATCTGCACAGCCAACAGCTTAATCTTAATAATCATTTCCCTTGTCTGGACCACTGCAGTAGCCTCTTGACTGCAGTAGCCTCTCCATCAACCATCCATCTCAACCCAATCCATTCCTCCCATAACATTAAAATATATAGGATTAAAAACCTTAAACATAAAATGCTATAGAAATAACCTATAATAAAAGCTGATTTGTAAGAGATCATAATTTCCAAGTCTAAGCCAAGTAAGCTGGGTGTGCCTTCAGAGAGGCATATTTGGTGCAGTTCTCATGGATTCTAGGGAAGGAGAGCCCAAAGTGGGAGAATCTGTATATGTAACCCCAGCCTCTCCAGGGAAGAGGAGACGCATCACACCTGCACATTTGGTAGATCTCTCTCCCTCTCCCCTTTGTAAATCTACTATACAGTGAGAGTGGGCATGGATGCAGCAAGCTAGCTCTCAGATCAAGCAGTTGCTTCCCTAAGGCTGATATTTTTGCTATCAAGACTGCCTTTTGAGTTATCATTTGGACTCCCATGAAAATTCTGCTAAAGGAGAAAATGCACTAATAATCATCCTGTCTACCTATCAGTCTTGCTTCTTAATAAATTTGCTTTGTTTAATTCATCTGCCCTTCTTGAGGTCATCCCCTAACCCCAAACAGTTTTCAGTAGACTGACTAAATCATGTGCTCAATATCTGTATTGATTCAGTTGCATAACAACCCACCTAAACATGTAGTGGCTTAAAGGTACAACTATTTATTGATCTCATGATTCTGTGTGTCATCAAGTTAGATTGGGCTAAACTGGCTGGTTCTGCTGATTTGAGCTACCCTGGTCAACCTTGGTTGGGACTCACACATGTAGCTGTAACCAGCTGCCAGGCTGACTGGGGGCTGGCTGACTACCAGTTTTGTTTTGTTTTTTTTTTCCCCACATGGTGTCTCATCCTCCAGTAGGCTAGCCTGGGCTTGGTGGGAAGATTCCAAGAGCACCAAGAGGACAGACCCCAATGCACAAGCACTTTCCAAGTCTTTGCTCCGTGTCATATAGGCTATTGTCCCATTGGCCAAAACAAGTCAAAAGGCTAAGCCCAGATGGGGCAGGGTGCTACTAAAGGATGTGGATACTGGAAGCCATGAACAAATTGAACTTCCCTTGCAATCAGTTCACCAAGCATCGAAGCTGATAGCCAGGACATAGTGATGACATCAAGGAACCACCATAATAAAATCGGGCAGCTTCAGACATGCTTGAGTCATCATCTACTTTCAATATATGCAACAATTGCAATATTTCACACCATTTCCTTAGAGTAAGGTCATCCCATGTGCATGAATGAATGAAAATAAAGAAGCCCTTAATCCCCAGGAGGCACAGCCATCTCTGCCTGCCCTCTATTTGGGTATCATTACTAGGAATACAAAGTGTCAATGCCATGGCTCATATCCATGCTGTATTGTCAGGAATGGGAGCAGGCAGTGAGGGGCAATTCTATTCTACCTTTTGGCATGTAAGGACTCACAAGTTTCAGCATCCACAGGAGATGTCACATTTTTCTGGCCTTTTATGAAATTTGACTCCTTGTGTTACGCTACTAAAACAAAAAGAGTGAAAAAAGAAATCACAAATGTGTTTCCAAAATCCAGTTGGTAAAGAGGACCCTTTGTACTAACAAAAGTAAATTAAAAGTGGTTTAAAGTGATTAGATCAGAAGTCTATGGCATATTTCAAACAGATGAACTCAATAAAACCTAGGTTATCTTCTGGAATATTCTGTGAGTATTGTGTGCCGGCAGAGGGCCTTGTGAGCTTTCTTCCCAGTCTTATATAAGAGGGTAGGATATGAGCCCCCCTCTTTTAGGCATCACCCATCAAACTATGTGGAATGTTTTATTGATGCACCTTCACCTCTTGAGATTTGGCCATTAGCATGGGAAGAAGTAAGGACACTGGTATCTGATCTCTTAAATTTCTTTCTCTTTCCTTGGGTCTTTTTCTCAGAGCCAAAAGAACTTCTGGTCCCAGTGGAATAGAAGCACCTCTCCTTTATTTCCTCCTTTCTTGTGTACGATCTTTGATTCCTCCCGTTCTTTCCCTGGCCACAAACCTTATGACTCATAAGATAGCAGAAGGAGAGCAACACCTACAAAGAAATAAAAAATATATTGAGTTATAATTTTCAAAATATCCTCATCTACTTACTTTCAAAATTATATTTTTTGCTTCGGCAGAAATGAAAATATTTTTCCTGTACAACCCAAAAGAGGTAGTGCCTGTGTAATAGCAGCAATATCCTGAAACTTGGCATAAAGGTAAGCCAGAAAGGGATTTGTGTGGGATGCGGCATCAGTTTTACGTGTCTCTTGTCATCTCCCTCTGTCCCTTTACCTCCCGGATATATGAATGGATGCAGAGCTGGATGGTGGCAAGAAGATGGTTGTGGTTTAAGAAACATGATTTTGAATCCAAGATTTTCAACTTAGTAATTGTATTATAGGGAACAAATTCACCACATTTCCCTGAGCCTCAGTTTCCCTTGTTGTGGTATGGAGATTAAAAATGCCTTTCCTCACAGCATTGTGATGAATATGGAATAAGAAAAGGTATATAGGCAGATGCCTAGTTCAGTGCCTGACCTATAGTAGATGCTCAGTACATGGTAATATTATATCCTCAGCTGATGGATTTTCCAGTGTCTCAGGCTATCTCATCCCATGATGCTTCCTCTAGCCTGCAGCTGTTACCAGTTTATGTTACCAACTTTACTCTTCTAACAGCTCAGCCTTTCTCTGCAAAGGCTTCCCAGCAGAGCTGCACTCAAATTCTTCCCGGGGCTGGGGCAGGTAGGAGGGGAGGAGAAAAAATGTCTCACCACCTGCCTGCAATGTGGATGCCCTTCTGTTTGCATAATCTCTTTATGCAATGCCTCAGGTCCAAATAGCTCATGAAGCACTTTATAAAGTTTACTGACTCTACAAAGCATGTTGCAAAGAGAAAGTACTAGGTCCACCACTGAGATGGCGCACCTCCGGGATACGGTGTAGAGGTTGCAAAACATGGCACAGTAGCTCTTCCCTGCAATTAGGAAGCCAAATAAGGAGAAATGCTCTGACTTAACCTCAGGGCACAGGGGAGTTAGAATCTTAGGAGGAAATGACCCTAGCTAGAAGTGTAATAAGAAAAGAGAGATGCCTAGCTTTCATAACCACAGGTAGCCAAGAAATTAGATTTGTGATGCGCCTAGAGATTCAATTTGTTTTCTTCAAGCCAGCATAACACTTGGAAAATAATAGGTCAGGGTTTCTCACAACATGGTTGGGGAGGGCCAAGTCAAAGTCCTGTGAGGTATTTTCTTACATATGCAGATTCCTAGGCTCTAGCTTGAGGCTTGAGGATCTGCATTTTAAAGCAACCTCTGGTGGTCATTACATCCCAGAAGGTTTTGTGTTTTGTTTAATTTCTGTCTCCTTATCCTGCTCTCTGAAAAATGGCGGGGGAGCTGCAGAAGAACCAGAACATGCCAGAGGGCCCAACAGCAACACAGAGGCACTGAGCTTCATATGGGCCACAGAAATGAAGAAAACCTCTCCCCGCTCCCTTCTCCCCACCCTCAAGAGAAAGGGAACATTAAAGAGTACAGCCTTATTCCTTCCCACAAATTAAGAGCCTCCCATGGGCCTCCACCATGAGTGTCTATATTAGCCTCTTTTCAAATGTGTGTTTTCAAATCTCATAAAGCCTTCTTAACTCAGCTGTTTATACCTTAATTTCTTTAAGGCAGTGGTTCTTGATGTTTTTCATGTCACAGCCTGCTTGAGACTGATGGAAACTCTCAAAAAATGTGCGCGTTCATGATGTTTGGCAGACAGCTCGAAATCTTACAACTTCAAGTGTGGTCCCCACACCAGGAGCATTGGCATCACGTGGGAGCCTGTTAAAAAAGTGGATGCCAGGTTGAAATGGTTTCTGCTGCTTGGAGTTTGGCAGTGAGCTGGTTAGAGAGGCCTTTCTTAGGGGATGGAGAGTTGGAGCTGAGGGGCGGAGCAAGATGGCGGAGGAGTAGGAGACCTAGATTTCGTCTGGTCTCAGGAATTCAGCTGAATA